>NC_051273.1:29010803-29310803 GCF_015220745.1 Sebastes umbrosus | reverse complement strand
AGCCTCCTCTCCTTTTTGGAGCGGCGATGCTACACCTATATGCAAATCGTTGGACACCGAGTGATGGCAGGATTTCCCCTATAAACCGCCTTTTTTTAAATTCTCCTGAGCATCACTGAACTCTCGTTTGTACAAAAAAAAGACACCTAGACTGGATGCTGTAGTCGCATATCTGCATAGTTTTACATTTGTGATTGGGACTGAAACGGAGGGCGAGTTTTTTCATTTTGTTTTCAATCAGAGAAGTATTTCTCGACGGAGACTCGTGTACGGACTACGTGGAATTCCCTTTGGCTGTGGTGTTGGATAAAATTACACACCGAATTTGGGATCAACAACTTTTTTTTCCTTTTAAAAATCAACAACAAACCGACAAGGACTTCCTCTGACATTTATGCAATTTTAATTTTTTTTGGTTTTCCACATTTCTTTCCATGTTATACCACTGACGAGCAAACATCTTCAGCGCATTTTGATTTTCATGTAATAGTCCAATATAAAGGAGAGGCTAATGTATTTCTGAATCCAAAACCATCTCTTAATTTCCTATGATATCCTTTATTTGTAACAGAATAAATACTTGTATATTAATAAAAATGCATTTCAAGCAATGCAATGGCACAGTGTCCAATTCAACAGATTTTACAAAGGAAGGGGAAAATACACATTTTTCACTTTTTGGAGAACTTTATAGAGTGAATCTTTATGGTTGGAAGATAGAAAGCAAGCTTCAGAAAGTGTAAGAAATAAATACATTTATAGTTGAGACCATTTGGAAAGCAAACTGATCTTGGACCTTGTGCGTGCCCCATAAAAGGGAGATTTACAACTTGAGAACAGATTCTCCTTCCCAGAAAAAACCTCAAGCTGTTCCTGCTTTGTGTGTTTTCTTTTCTCCTGATTACCGCAACCTGAAATCTTAAAAAACAGGATATTCATGAGCAGGGAAATCCTCTCCTCAATATGGAGGGCCCCTGGGCCTCGTTTAACTCCGCGGCTGTCATACAAGGTGTTTCTTCTCCTTGGCCCCTCATAACCTTCGCCGTCAACAAACACATGTCGACACTCGTCCTCATACGGCGCACGCACGGGGCCATAAAAGTATAGTGTTGAATGAAACTGCAGCTGATGTGGTATAGAGTTTTGATTTTTTGAGTAAAAGGTGCTCAATAGGTACGGTCACACGAGCACAGAGTCTGGAAATATATTTTGGAGATTTTTATTGTTTACAACTCAGAAATACCCAAGGAAAGTGCACCAAACTCCCTTCAAAAAGTTAAAAGTTTAATTTTGCTTTGACGATGGCAAACATTATATACATTATGAAACTTTATCTACAACATATTTTAAATTCTTACAGTTTTCTGTTAAATTCGGCATAAAGGGGAACCTGTTAATTTTCAGTTATTTCAGGAAACTTTTATCTTGCTATATTGTGTCACCGCTGTTGCTTGCTGCCTAAAGTTAAATGCTGTTCTTTGGCATCCATCACCAGTTATTCAGTGTTTCAGCCTCCTCTTTCGTTTTATTTTTCTAGTACTCTTACTTCAGTACAACTCTGAGATGCAGGAGTATTTACTTTTTGAAGACTTTTTATTGTAATTTTTCAATATTATATATATATTGTAATATTTGTAACAATCTTTTGTAAACTCCCAGAAACGGCCTTGTTGTTGCTTGATGCAAGTACGTTTTTTGACTTTTTGCAAAGAGTTTTAGAGGGAATGAGGTCTTTGGCGTGTAATCCTTCATCTGATCTGAAAGCAGGAAATTCCCCATGAAATCATGAAAATTTGGGGAGTGACATCATTTCATTATCTCCAAATATGGGAGGTTTTACGGCTACAAATTTATTTTGAGTGTAGGACTTTCTACCTATTGGAGCATTTTTAATTGAGTAAAGGATTTAAGGGACTTCCTCCACTTGTTGTGTGTTGAGCTGAGTGAGGGTTAGTCGTAATAAAGAGGTGATGGGTTTTTCCTGACTCGTATGCCACATTAAAAAACGGGATATTTCTGTTTTCTTCCCAGCCGTTTTTTATTTTCTGCCGTTGGTTGTTTTCCTGATCACTGATCCCTGACTGTGGTATGTCCAGTGTCAGACCCCTGTCCCCCTCTCCCCTGCCAGGCGCCCGGTCTCACCTTTCACGGCCAGGGCCTGGGCTGACCTGAAGTGATTCCAGATGTGGAGATCTTTTTGACCCCCCCACCCCCCAACCCTTCGCCCTCCTCCTCCTCTTTCTCTCCCTCCTCCCCCCCTATTCGCCCCTAGGCCCCGGCCAGCCACTCCATCAGGGCTGACAGCGTCCCCTCGGACAGCGTCTCTCCTCGCCTGAGCACATGACATACAAGGCAGCTCCCCCACCGCCGCTCCTTCTCCTTCTCCTCCTCCTCCTCCCCCCTCCCTCGCCCTCACCCACCCACCCCCATCCTCAGCAACACATCTGGAGCTCATTACAGAGGAGACAGTAAGAGCGAGGGAGGGGCGGGGAGTCTGCGTGCAGAGTGTGTATGTGCAAGAGAGCGGGAAAGAGAGAGCGTTTCTTAACCCTTCTCCCCTTAAAACATCCACCTTTTTTTTCTCTCCTCTTTTCTCCTCTTTGTTTCTTTTCTTCTTAACGTTGGCTTTCTCCCTCGCAGTGATCTTTGTCCTGCTGTCAGTGCCACATGATCACAAATACTTTATTAATGAGTGGTTTTGGAAAAGAGTTCGGCACAAGAAAAAAAAAAAAAAAAGAAAAGAAAGAGAGAAAATCTCGGAGCAGCCTGAGTGAAATACTGCACAGCTGTTAACAGTGTGTGGTTTGGGTGAACAACCAAAAGAATTTCCCCGAGATGTGGAGTTTCCACGCAAAGTCAAGTTGACTGAGAGGTTGCACTGTTTGTGTGATTAAGTCACTATTATTACGCACTTTTCATAAACACAGATGCAGGCTCGAGTACACCCTCAGTTGGATTGTAAAGGAAACATAATTAGCTTCAAGCTGCCATCTCAAGGTTAATGCTGATGACCATATGTACTGTACTCCCATCGCCAACGAGCGATTGTTTCTTTTCCTCAGTAAGTGAAAAAATCTGGCTGCTTTTTCCCATTAAAAATGGTTACTTTTTCTGATTAGCATGGACTATTTTTAAAAGTATACATTTCATAATGGCCTCAAAACTCATTAAATACTCCTGTAAACTTTAAAGGATAACTCCGAGCCTTATTTTCATAGTAAGGGCGAGAAAACAGCCCAGAATCCCTCACTGTTATCAGGCCATTAAATAGGCGTTATCGGTTGCCATAAGCACCATAGATGTGGGTCAGTAGAGGCCTACTACGCCTACTACGTTGCGAAAGTGAAAACAAAACTTAAAAGCAACACGTTGTAAAACTGAATGAAACATTTCGTTTTGAACACAAACAAAAAGGCTTCTTTAGGTTTAGGCAACAAAAACACTTTTTAGGTTTAGGGAAAAACGTTGTGTTTCGGCTTAAAATAACTATGTTTCAAATTTTCGGGGCCTTGATCATGCCGTCTATACTACAGCGTTTGACTTCCACTTCTGCTCCTGTCATAATTACCACGGTCACTAGCGGCTGCTGTCATTGCTTTAAACAAAGTGATTGTCTGATTGTCTAACTGCGTCTGAAAAAACCCCATCGGACTTTAGAACTTAGTGGACTCTGTACAACAATTTATGTTACTTTCCTAAACAGACAGTCAAACAGTCACACCCACTTCAGATTATCATTGTCCAGGTGTGTGGAGGTGAGAGTAGGTTTGAACTTCTCTCTCTCTCTCTCTCTCTCTCTTATTTTCATTCTTCACACAGCTATTTCTGTCACTATATGTGGGAAGCAACACTAGCGTTGTGTGCTCCATTTTCCCCATTTGTGCGATTCATGCCATTGAATCTACAAAGTCCCAGAGTCTCTCAGAGAGAGATCAATGATGGCAGTCTTTTTGACTCCGCCCTCCAGTGAGAACATTCAGACCAGGTGGAAACACTTTGACTTTAGACGTGGTTGGACGATATTTCGCACAAACTAGTTGGTTTCTCTACTGAACCCTTACGGGTCGTGGATGGACATGCAGTGAGCAGACTTTTATGCGAGGAGAGTGGAGTTTGCGTGCTTTGGCTGACTCAAACATTTTTTTTTTATGTTGTTATGATGTTTTTAATTTAACCATCACAAGGTTGCCATATGCAGATATTGTAATAATTAACTTTTAAAAATTGTCATTGTCTCATGTCTCTATTAGGGTTGCAACAAGTTCAGCCAACTGAGACTGCTTGGTAGGAAAGGATGATTCTGGTTTATTACAACATGGGTCTTATTTTCGTAGTTTTGGGCATCATTTGTATCAGTTATGGTAACACTGCAGACCAAGTTCATTTCTGAGATCTTAGAATCCGATGAAATCACTGAAAAAAGAAATCCGACAGGTCAAGAATAAAGCAGTCAGATGATCAGACAGGTTGTAAATAAGCCAACTGTTCACTTCATGTGGAGGTAAATTGGGAAGTGAGTGCATCTGAAATGTTGCTAATAATCCCTCATTGCACAGGAGAACTGTGTGCACACAACTACAGTTAATACGGTAGGTTAAAGGTGAAGCAGGAAGTGTCTCAAACAGACGGTTTGGGTCATAATTTCATCGTTTGTTTCTGTGTTTCTTGACCTGCCAGATCTCTTTTTAGTGATGTTGCCATGTTCCCAGATCTTAGCTATTACTTTGGTGAGTACAATTGTATCATAACTGAGAGAAATGATGGTGAAACTTGTGATCAGATGAAAGCTTTAAAGCCGTTTCTCCATTTCACTCCACATGACAGAACGTTTCAGAATCAAAAGTACAGGACAGTACAAACCTTTAAATGTCACATGCTGTATTTTCCCATGCGGCGTGTAACACAGTGACAAAGATAGTTTTAGTCCTGTCCTGGAAGTAACCTAATTATGGTGTGATAAAAGCTTCTGGCTCGATTTAAATGGCTGTTGTGAGCGTTCTGGTCCTGGATGAATTAGCATTTTAATTCTCTCGGCCCTGCTGAGGTCCAGCAGGGCAACAACCAAAACAACAATTATGGTGAGTGACATGACGTGAGCTCCGAGAAATCGTCACTATATATAATCATCGCCAGAGTTCATATTCCCTCATGGCACATGAACTATTTTAAGTATTTGGAGGACTTTTCTCGATCCCTTTACAGGAAGTCCGGCCTCTTGCAGCCGAACACGTGTATGACCCCATAGACTGTATGTATGACCTGGGAAATATGTAAGACGTCTCAGAGGCACAGATATTTACTGACCACAGGGAATATTGCATTATTCCTCCTACAGGCCTTACAGTGCGTTTGGGTTTTGTTCCTTTAACAACGTCTCTTTCACGATCGACACAACAAAGTAAAATGCTTCAAAAGACAGCGTTATCAGATTAGAAGCAGAGCCTGCTGAGTGC
The DNA here is from genome assembly GCF_015220745.1 of Sebastes umbrosus. NCBI lineage: Eukaryota > Metazoa > Chordata > Actinopteri > Perciformes > Sebastidae > Sebastes > Sebastes umbrosus. The sequence continues at coordinate 29,305,350 of NC_051273.1, read as the reverse complement.
CCACGATCGTATGTACCTGTCAGTTGGTGTTGAGTGTGTGATACACTGTCCAAACCTCTGCTCACTTTAAAGACATGAAGTGAGGGTCAGAGCTGCAAATCCATCCACTCCACCGGCTCCAACTCCAACTGCCAGGCTAAAAATAAGTTAGAGCAGCAGTAGGCAAGTTGGAGCAAATATGATTTCAAAAAAAGCATTTTTATAAAACGGTCACTATATCCTGACAGTAGTGCATGAGACAGGTAATCTGAAAAAAATCATGTGCCTCTGTGTCCTCCGGTGCTCCTAATGACATCTGCAAGATTTCACAGACCGGAGGTAAACAACCAATCAGAGCCGAGCTGGAGCCTTGCCGTCTCTGAGCAGCTGTCAATCACTCGCAAACTCCGATCAAACGGTCAAACTAGGCAGCGCTGATCAAATATGAATCAATATTATGTAACTGTAATGACTATTTCTCACCTCAAATGTTTTCAGAAACATCTTGTAGTGTACTGTTTAGCTGTAAAATGAGAAAGCTTGCTTCGGCTGGTGGGCGCTGCTTGGTATTTCCTTAACTGATCTCAACATGGCGGATGGGTCCCAAATTTTCTCATTTTACAGCTAAACAGTACACTACAAGATGTTTCTGAAAACATTTGAAAAATAGGCATTACAGTAACAGAATATTGATTCATATTTGATCAGTGCTGCCTAGTTTGACCGTTTGATCGGAATTCGCAAGTGATGTACAGCTGCCTTCGTTGAATAGGAGCCAATAGGAACGCTCTCTCTGAAATGACCTGTGATTGGTCAAAGTCTCCCGTCAGAGGCTACATTTTTAAAGCCTGTAAACAGAGCCATTAGGAGGTGCAGAAGTCTAGTTTTCTCTCAGAACACTTGAATTACAATATGCTGAAAGGTTATTGTGGAATTTCTGATGCCAAAACAATTCTGCCTACTGCAGGTTTAAGTTTTGTTAGAAAATATAACCAATATCAGATTTTTGTTACAAAGTGACAAATGTGACATTCACTCATCCAGGACAGTAAAGCTGATGGCAGTAGTGTCCATGTGTAACCTTTCTACAGATTATCAGATGTCTTACTCCCTCTGCTGGACACTGATGGTCCACACAGCTGCAGGTCAGGAGAAGATGCTGACCACCAGGAGAAGAGGAAGGTGTCAGAAAACTGATCAAGTATTCCTCAACTAATCTATATAATGACAAACTAATCTTGTCAAGTAATTTCTGTCTATAAATGCTTCCTAAACACCTTATTTTCTTGAAATAAGAAGGCATTTTTTTGTAAAGATATGTTCAATATTAGTGCTTATTTGATCACTGAGTTTCTGTGCAAATATCAAAACATTACTTTTACCTTACCCTACCTTACTTTGAGGAATATAAACATGTTTTCCTACAAAACTCCTTATCTATTCCAGAGAAAAAGCCAAACTTCTCAAACTTACAGTAGAAAATTGTAAAATTATGATTTTAATCAGTACATATCTGATTAAACAAAAAGTGAACTACAAATCTGAACAAGAATTTAAGGACAATTTCCAATTCTTGGTGCTACACACACATTACAGTCAGCACAAAAAAAGTATTCAGGTTTGATTATTATTAGTTATCAAGTAGTGATCTGAGTTAAATTGTTTAAAATCAGAAGTTTCTGTCAAGGAAGAACAGACACACACTAACTAAAAAATAATAAAAATTTGAAGGATTATAATTAGGGCTGTCAATAGAAATTAAAAATTAAATCAAATATTTAATTGCGATTAATTGCATGATTGTCAATAGTTAATCACGATTAATTGCAAATTAATCGCACATTTTTTATCTGTTCAAAATGTACCTTAAAGGGAGATTTGTCAAGTACTTAATACTCTTATCAACATGGGAGTGGGCACATATACTTGCTTTATGCAAATGTATGTATATATTTATTATTGGAAATCAATTAACAACACAAAACAATGACAAATATTGTCCAGAAACCCTCACAGGTACTGCATTTAGCATAAAAAAAATGCTCAAATCATAACATGGCAAACTGCAGCCCAACAGGCAACAACAGCTGTCAGTGTGTCAGTGTGCTGACTTGACTATGACTTGCCCCAAACTGCATGTGATTATCATAAATTGGGCATGTCTGTAAAGGGGAGACTCGTGGGTACCCATTGAACCCATTTACATTCACATATCTTGAGGTCAGAGGTCAAGGGACCCCTTTGAAAATGGCCATGCCAATTTTTCCTCACCAAAATTTAGCGTAAGTTTGGAGCGTTATTTAACCTTCTTTGCAACAAGCTAGTACATAGTTGATACCAGTGGATTCCTTAAGTTTAAAACTGAGGCCGCTACAACCTAAAAATCGCAAGTTGCGTTAATGTGTTAAAGAAATTACTGGCGTTAAAACAAATTTGCATTAACACGTTATTATCTTGTTAACTTTACCAGCCTTTGCCAACCAGTTCTAATTATAATACAAATATTGCATATTAATTTAGAGTCTGAGAGAGAAACTGGAGTTCTTTTCTGTAATGAAATGATTCCTGTGTCTCTATCTCTTTATTTTTCCCCCATGTTCCTCTGTGCTGCAGACTGTCTGAGGCCGAGAGGAGGAAACTACAAACTCCATCTGTAGTGGAGGTTTCTCTAATGGGCTCCATGCTGGCCAGTTGGAGATGATTATTTGGAGAAACACGACACTGTGCTTGGATCAAATCAGCCGACTGTGGGCACATGTTGCAGGTCTGGGCATGCATGTGGACGACCGAACACGGGATACAGAAATGTGTGTGTGTGTGCGTGTGTGTGTGTGTGAGAGAGTATAAGAGAGGGATACAGTTTATGTGCCTTTTGATCAGCGCCTAAACTTGAGGCTATGAGGAATGTTTCTCTTTCTCCTTTGAAGGCAGTTTGAGTTTTCTGTAATAGTTTTGGTTCAGCTGGGGCCTGTGTGTGTGTGTGTGTGTGTGTGAGTGTGTGTTCAGCTCAGTATAAATGGGGGTGAGCTCTGAAATGAATATCATTGTCACATCTCGTGCCAGAGCAAATTCCCCGTCCAAAAGGAGCAATTTGGAGCCAACGCCTGCCGTTGGAAAATCTGCCTTCAATTTTCCTCCACTGGTGGCTGTGCACGCGCTCGCCCCTCCAACTCATTTTCATTCACACACACACACACACACACACACTGAGCAAACCAAAGGCCGAGCTCTCTCCCTCACACACACACACACACACACACTAACTTGCAGATCTAGTTGGCCTGCAGCAAGTGGACCCCACAGTTTATTTTTTTCTCAATTATCCATTTAGTGTAAGTGGCAGGCGCCTGATGGGCTCCACGCCGAGAGGAAATGTTTGCATTGTCCTCATTTCACAATGGCGTTTAAACTAATACCTGATTAGCGAGAGTGAGTCACCGCGGAGAAATAGGTTTCTGAGACAGCTGGCTGCTACGACGCCGCTCTGTTTCTTTGTTTTTCTAGTTCCAGTAATGGTAATAACTTTAATTAGATATTGGAGAGCTTTTTTACAGACACAACTTCTGTATCTGTACTCATAAATTCTGAGCTGTGAGCCTTGGCTGGATTTAGGGCTGATTGAGATCTAAGTTGAAATATATTTACTGAGCACATGTATGTTTGTGGGCATGGTCAATGTTAGAGACTCATGTTGTGGAATTAATGGAGAGTGTGATTAACATACACCTATACCTGGAGTGGGGTTTTTTTTCGTGCGATTAATTCGCACGTCAATATATTTTTTCGAACAGTTGTTTTGTCATGAATACTTTCACACACAATGTGAATATTATGCAGCGAAAACCTCATTTTTTCAGAACAAGGTTGTTTTTTTCTGAGCTTTTGCACCGCAAATAAAGGCATCAACCAATCACATGCAGAACGGGTTGAGTTGCTCTTATATTTAGGAAACAACAACACAGAGGCTCCGTAGTCCGGACCAGTACGGCAAACTTTATTACTCCTTTTAACCTTGACAAGGGCAGCGCAGACCAGACCCTCTTCTTTCGTTCTTACATTTTACAATAAACCCGAGAGTCTAGACATATTTGAAGGCGAGTATTTTGTGTCATTTATTCGTTACGCCCCTCAGGCCTTAAGGCTGCCACTTTTTATCCAAAATACAAACCAGGCTGCCATTCAAAGGTACAGGGGAGAACAACTTCAATATTCAATTCAATCTTTAATAATCTCACAGAATTCTAAATTCACAGCATAAGTTCAACAGGCCATTTCTTGTACTCCATGACACTGCTCTATTGTCTGACCTGGCGGCCTCTTAATAAACTAAACTATTGTTCTCTTGAGACGGTCTTCCAAAGAAGAACAACATCAAGTTTCCATCTTACATTTGATGTTATTATACAGACACATCCATAGGGAGGAGGTCGAACGAACACCAAACTCTCTGAGAAGTAACGTGTGAAAGCATTTTGGATTTAATGCAACGGTCTTACAGTAACATTCAAAAATATGACACGGCCATTGTTCCAGTCTTTCAGTTTTTCTTAAATAAACAAATATTTAAATCAAATTTGAATGACAAAAAAAAAAAAATCAATACACAACTTTTCTTTCATTTTGTTTCTCAAGCTTTCAACCACATCTTATGGCCTTCCTGAGATGATGTTGCTAAGTTGTCAAGGTGATGGTTTAGTTGTTGTCATGTGACCTACGTAGGAAATTTAAGTCACAGGATGATAAAAGTGATTGTATATGGAGGGAGATTGTAACCAAATTACAAGTTTGTTCTGATTTAATCAAACTTGATTGAACTTGAACTTCGGAACTTTATTCATGTTTCTTACTAAAAGTGGTCAAATGTAAATGCATTAAAGGGACTCTCTGTAAGAATCAGAAATTGCTTGTTAACAGTAAAACCTGTGGCCGTTAACAACAGTCAGCGTCCTGTTGCCCGCGCGCGCACTACTGACACACACGAGATCGAACGTGATTGACAGGCATTATGTTGATTAACGTTAGCAACATTAACCAGCTAAAAGCACAATATCACTATATTCCACATGCTAAGCAGTAATGTTAGCTTACCAAACGAAGGCCTGGCCGATGTTGATACTAGTGTTAACTTTTCCTGCTTCAGCCTCCCGACTGTGGTCAGAAGGAACAGGGGAGACACCGTAGTTTTGGTCTCCCGGGCCGGAGTCGATAACGTTACTCACTCCGGAGTTAACCCCCGTCAATTCACTCAGCCGCCGGGAAACAGGACACGGGAAACCTCTGTTGGTCTTGAGGAGCTGCAGCATTTATTTCTGCACACACTGCAACTTCCACTGAACATTCACTTTATATTCTCAAAGCTAAACTGACTCCGTCTACTGCTCCGCTGCTCGCTTGTTTTCTCACACACTCGCTGCCGCTCTCTCTCTCTCTTGCTTCAACACTCACTTGCCCACCCACGTGCACACACACTCTTTGCACTGGCTCTGCTTTTCATCAAAATGACCTACGCCACTCCCACAACACTAGTTTTCGGCCGACGTCGGTCACATTCCTGTTTTGCAAGATGGGCTTCACTAGATATAACTTTGTTTGTTTTGTGCTTCTGTGGAGTTTGTGTTGGAGTCTGAGTTGTGGTGGGGGCTGGCCATTTGTTGGCATTAGCGGACTCCATTTCTAACAGAACTTTAGCTATCATTGCACACTGTTAGCTCTATAGATGGAGCTGAAATTAAAGGCACTGGTGAGCGCGCATGACGTCACATCCGCTGCATTTTCCTGGAAAAAAGGGCCCGGGTTCTTCACATTAAAAGCAGTCTACAGGGCTGATAGAGGAAAAGGAAGGTCTCTTTTTTTAGGTTAGGTTACAACCTGTTACATAAAGTCCCTTTAAGTCTTACAATATTTGAATAAGTCAATAACAACCCCATCATGTGTAAGTTTTAAATAATAAACTCCTCCCAGGTTGCGAAAATCCCCAAATTCCCAGAAAAATGACAAGGACATCAGTTCAGTTACACCCTGTAGTTCCTGAACCGACTATCTGGACTCCTAGAACGGGTCCTTCATGTGATCCAGACTCCGTTCACGCTCTGCTGCACGAGCACATGAAAGCACAGATGATTCCAGGACACATAGAGCATGATAAACGAAACCGAGCCTCAAGTTCAGCCAAGCAGCCATAAAAAGCTCTGACGCTGCAGTTTCCACGATGTTTCTGTTCTGATCCGCTGTAATTACAAGTTTCCATGACAGAGACCAACTTGGCGGAGCAGAACCTGAATTGAAACAATGCCATGATAATACATTATATCCAGTGACTTATCATTAGACATCATCCAAGTGTTTTGAGTTGGACGAGCAGCTCCTCAGCTCTGCACTTTTTTAGCTTTTTTTTAAATCTGAGGAATTCTGTTTTTCTTTTGACTCATCATCAGTCTGAATGGGCCTCATGAAATCTCGCTGACGCCTCACTTCCCCTGAGGAACGACTCTTCTTCATCTTTATTTTCCCCTCTCCTCTCATTATGCGTGTTGTTGGACTATTGTGCAGCGGAGGATCTTATTATGCTAAGCCAGACAGGCAGCCTGCCCTGCACACACATGTTAAATCTACAGAGACAGCAGGAATGATGGGAGTGGGAGAAAATTAGGTGGGGTTGAAAGGCAGAGCAAAAAAAACACATATGGTTCATCAAAACACAACTGTGACCCACTAGAGAGGCCTTCGGTTTATTTTAGAAATTTGTCTTAGCTCATTGCAGTGAGAATGGGGTTGGTTGTCACATGAGTTGGTTGCCACATGCATTAGATCTCACTCTCTAGAGGGCGCTGTTATAATATGTTGGTACTGACATTTTCAGAGTTAGGGTCAGAGGTCACCTACAGGGTCATTTCAGGAGTAAGACACTTGACATTGAGGTGAGAGGACTTTCTGTGTTTTTCATGTCAAAATGTAAATATCCAGCTCTTCTGTGTTTCTCTTCTAGGCTTTTTTCACCATGGCTTTGCAATACAATAATTATTACCATTAAAAAGTATGGAGGTAGAGCCGTAGTTAAGATATGTTTTTTCTTAGCTAGGCTACACAACATGTCACATTCTCTTCAGGATTGGTTCTCACATGTGACTGATGGTGAGTGACTGACATAAGGATGAGCTGAGTATTATTATTATTATTATTATTATTATTATTATTATTATTATTATATAAGGATAAAAAATGCACTTAAAGGAATGATTTTTCCTGTTTATGTTTTCTCGATGCAGGAGATGTGTCAGGTTGTTGCAAAAAACACAAGGCTTTCATCCAGGAGACCACTGTTTGTGTCAAGTCAAGTCAAGTCAAATTTATTTCTATAGCACATTTAAAACAACATGAGCTGACCAAAGTGCTTTACAGACATAGGCAGAATAAAAACAGGTCAACAGAACAGACAACAAAATCACACACATCTACAGACAGAGACCAAGATAAAACCCATGAGTAAAAGACTGTTCTAATGAGCATTATAAAAGGCCAATTAGTAATCACAATTCAAGTACATTCAAAAGCCAAAGAAAAAGAGGTGGGTCTTGAGCTGTGCTTTGAAAGACTCCGTAGAGGGAGCAGATCTGATGTGGTGAAGCAGTTTGTTCCACAGACTAGGGCCCGCAACTAAGAAGGCGCGGTCGCCCCTGAGCTTCCGCCGAGCCCGAGGGACGACCAGAAGTGACTGGTCGGAAGACCTGAGCGCCCTAGGTGGGGTATAGGGAGTTAAAAGGGCAGATACGTAGGAGTGAGCCGATCCATGAAGTGCTTTTAAGACAAATAATAAAGTCTTAAAATGGACTCTAAAAGTGACAGTGTCCCGTGTGTCATGTTACAATCAGCTGTTCGTTAATGTCTTTCCATTTCTTACCATGTATTTCTTTCCTAAACCTAACTAGGCTATTGTGGATTTGATGCTGAAAATAAAGTGACACCAAGGGGTGTGACAAAGCGGCGGTATGTGATGAGTTGGGATGAGAACGTGTTGGAAATACAAAACTAGAAGGGCACTGGCCAAGATAAATGAGCCTAGAAGCTGGTGCCATATGGCTTCTTTTTAAATGAATGCATTGATTGTATTAGTGTTAAGTTTAGATTGTATATCCAATAAGCTGCTGTGCCCCTTTTTCCACTTGCCATTTGCCATTTTCCTGTCATTTTCTTCCCACTTGGTGACACCTGCCCTTCCTGTCTTCCTCCCTCTAATCCCTGTCATACACCATCTCTCCAACAGATGCCCTCCTGAGTTTTGTCAGTCACCATGACCCAGCTCCTGAGGTCATTCCTTGATTGAGGCACACCTGTTCCTCATTCCCTCATCAGTATATAGGCCAGCCATTTCCCCTTAACCTCTGTGAGACCGTCGGTGTCGCAGTAGCCTGCTGCCACTGCAGTCCAGCGATTCCTGTTTGCCTGCAGGAGAATAAGATAGAGTAGCCACACAAGTGTTTTTTTTGCCACTACTTGATCCAGGTGGAAGAGCGTTATAGTTTCCATATTGATCGTAGAGATTGTTACCTGGAGTTGAGGTTCAAGTACACCGATATGGATTTTGGATGTAGATTTGTTATTTTGGAAATAGTTTGAGCCGTAAAGTAGAAAGTCCTTTCATTTTGAGGGGGAACTTTGTGTACTCTCTATTCGCCATCATTGAACCTTCATCGCCATCACCATCATCATGAACAGCATCACAATCATCATTTGACAGTGAGTAACTCAACAAACAGAATGCAAAAGTAGTACATTTAATATAGAGCTTTTTAGGCATGTGTGTAACATGTGTTTGTAATGACGGACCCACCTGTGGGCCGGCAGTGTTGAGGGTGTGATGGATGTCAGTGCCAGGCCGGGGCCAGGCGGGGTGTGTCCTCCAGCGATGAGGGTTTTGATCTTTACATCGGCTCTGGGTGCAGGAATGAGCTAATATTAACAGTCAGCTGAAATGTCCTGACTGCAGCCGGCACGTCACGCACAATTATGACACATTCAAACAAACACAGCAGGAAGGGAGTTTTCTACAACAGAGTAAGCAGCGCAGATATCCATAAATGTAACGTCACTCATCATCATGTCTACACACCCACAGTCAGTAACATTTGATTCATGCAAGGGGGACAGTAGACTACTCACACAGACATGCATACCCATCGATTGCCTCTTAAATAGCTTTAAGGTTTAGAACAACTGAACATTATGACATCCCCTTTTCTATATTCCGTAGCTGCCTGTTCACTTAATTGCAGCTACGTGATGATCATTCGCCAAGAAATGCTTCCAACAAATAACTCCCCCTAAATTTGCAGATTAAACAAAGTTAGGCTGTATGTTTGTGTTAAATGTATTTTTTTAACTTTGGACGAGCCAGGTTAACTATTTCCCCCTGTTTATTAATACTAAGCTATCCACATCCTGACTCCAGCTCTGTACGCGCACCAAAAAAGGCCTGTGAATGACGCGATAATGCACAAGGCAGTAAGTAACGCTGTTCTTGCTTTTTAGGCGTGTCATTTGTACGCCATGTAGTCTGTACTGACTGCACTATAAATGCATCCGCATGAATATGTTACGCTCAGAGCTAGTGAGATAAAAAAAGGGAGAAAGACTGCTCGTGGTGGGTGGGAGGGTGGGGAGGTTGATGGGTCCAACAAAGACAGAATTTTCAGCCAGGAGGCCGGTGTTCGATACTGTTTTTTTGTTTTGTATAAGTTTGTGATATGTTTTCTGTACTTATGTCATGTTGTTTCCATATGTATTGTAACACACCTTGGCGAGGCAAAACGTGACACTGACATATATATTCTGGTGGACAGGCGGGTCTATTAGACGCTTTGGCCTGACATCGGGTTGCACACAGACATGACGTTGATATTCATCTGAACATCTCACTCTCAGAAAGAAAGAAAATACGTGTATTGATGAGCTATTCCTTGACAGTGACAATTCTTACTCTGTTTCTGTGTTACACATTTTCTTTCTCTCTGTAGATTTCCTTACAGTGATAACATGCACAAAGTAGGTTCAGAAGTCCGAGTGCGGTGTGGCCGTCTGATCAGACCTTGCAGAGTGGATATGTAATCTGCAGAGAGACTCCTCACTCATACAGAGAAAACACATTGGGCCCACATGGATCCAGACTGGTCATCTCAGATACACACACAACTATTTGAGTAATTCAAGTCAGCACACACACACACATCCAAACCCAAAGGAGTGTAGTTCAGCATTTGGCCACCAGGTGACATAAAAGCAATTGTTGGCACAGGCTCATTTGGAGGAAGTAGATCTGCTGTGTGGGAGAACTGAGGACATAAAAATATAAAACAAAGAACTGGAAGAAAATAGAATAAATGACGTGAGTTGAAGTGGGACAAACAGAGAGCAACATACAGATAGATTACAATGAGCATATCATTATATCAGTAGGAGGGAACAGGGCAAGCAGACTGAAAATTTAAAATAAAGTCGCTCTGGAGATTTTCAAGGAAATGAAATGTAGTGAAGTAGATGTATAAAGTAGGATAAAATGGAAATGGTCAAGTAGTCTACAAGAACCTCCAAAGTTGAGATATTTTCTCCATCAAATCAAAACTGGAAAACATCTTGCTTTTCAAAATGTGATAATAATGTGGAGGTAGCACTCTCCACTTTTAACACATTTTGCAAGCGAGAGTTTTTTTCAGTTTTGGTTTTGCTTGAGAAAATATCCAGAATTTTAGAAAAAGGTCAGGAATCAAGAAATGTATGCATATCATATCATTTATTTATGATATTTCATGTATTTCTTTATCTTTTCACACTGACTTCTGAAACATTTTGCAACAATGTTTATCCCCTAAAACATCCCCTTTAAAGATACTCACCATGGGTCATTTATGAGTAGACTAATTGTTAAACTCACCACATTCCCAGAGGACATGACCTCAGTGTCCTACATGATAACCTTAATGATGATTACTTATACTCCCTACTTTGTGTGACGCAGTTGGGGACTCCCCCATCATCTGTTTACATCAGTGCGTCTTTCCTCCGGGCATGACCTCCATGTCCCTCCTGTTCACACGTCTGCGTAACGTGGACTGAGGCTTTTCCTTTTTGATCTTTGGGTACACCGCACCGATGAGAGGAGGAGGAGGAGGAGGGTACCGACCAATGAGCTGAAACGGGAGCATCGGCTGTGGCGCGTCTGAGCAGCAGCAGCATCAGCATCAGCATCATCTCTGACTCCAGATCGAGGTGGTAATCGGGGATGCTGGCGGATGGATCCGGGCTTGTAATCGGGGCTGGATGACAGACGGTTAATTAAAGGATACCCGGTGATCCGGTGATGTGCGCGGAGGATCCCGTCGACGTGATTAGAGGAAGATGGAGAGGAGACCGCTGCTGTCACCGCCACACACACCACTAGACAGGGACTGAGAGGTAATAATACACTGTGTGCTGCTGCTGCAGTGTGTGATATAACTGCTATACATATTGTTATTGATGAAGAGTGTGATAACAGCATTGCTTTATATGCATATAGGCCTATTAATATACTGTATTATGTGATTTAATGTGTTGCTTTTATTGCAGCTTATAGTTTCTATATATAGTTTATAGTTCCATCATTGTCTCCTTTGACCTGCAGGCTCACTGTGTGTTGTGTTGGAGTTCATTTTAAACCAGGATCCAGAGTGTTGATGTTGTCAGTTGGGCGACAGCTGTCTGATGTCCTGAGCCAATAGCTGTTTCCTGTTCAGTATTGATTCATTGATTTCTGAGCTGTAGACACTCAGCAGGCCCAATGTGTATGTGTGTGTGTCTGTGTGTGTGTGTGTGTGTGTGTGTGAGGAGTTTTGCCTGTGTGCGTGTGTGTGTGCGTGTGTGTGTGTGTGTGTGTGTGTGTGTGAGGAGTTTTGCCTGTGTGTGTGTGTGTGTGTGTGTGTGTGTGTGTGTGTGTGTGTGTGCGTGTGTGTGTGTGTGTGTGTGTGTGTGTGTGAGGAGTTTTGCCTGTGTGTGTGTGTGTGTGTGTGTGTGTGAGGAGTTTTGCCTGCGTGTGTGTGTGTGTGTGTGTGTGTGTGAGGAGTTTTGCCTGTGTGTGTGTGTGTGTGTGTGCGTGTGTGTGTGTGTGTGTGTGTGTGAGGAGTTTTGCCTGTGTGTGTGTGTGTGTGTGTGTGTGTGAGGAGTTTTGCCTGTGTGTGTGTGTGTGTGTGTGTGTGTGTGTGTGTGTGAGGAATTTTGCCTGTGTGTGTGTGTGTGTGTGTGTGTGTCTGTGTGTGTGTGTGTGTGTGTGAGGAGTTTTGCCTGTGTGTGTGTGCGTGTGTGTGTGTGTGTGTGTGTGTGTGTGTGTGTGTGAGGAGTTTTGCCTATGGGTGTGTGTGTGCGTTTGAATGATAGTTATCAAGCAAGTTTTGGGCCTCTCAAAGTTGTTTTTTGTTTTTTTTTTGCAGTGAATGAATGGTGGCCGGTGGCTACAAGAAGCAAAACACATTCATAAATCTTAAACTATAGGGCTGTCAATTGATTAAAATATTTAATTGCATGATTATCCATAGTTAATCGCAAATTAATCACACATTTTTTATCTATTCAAAAGGGAGATTTGTCAAGTATTTGATGCTCTTATCAACATGGGAGTGGACAAATATGCTGCTTAATGCAAATAAATGTATATATTTATTATTGAAAATTAATTAACAGCACAGAACACTGACAGATATTGTCCAGAAACCCTCACAGGTACTGCATTTAGCATAAAAATATGCTGAAATCATAACATGGCAAACTGCAGCCCAACAGGCAACAACAGCTGTCAGTGTGTCAGTGTGCTGACTTGACTATGACTTGCCCCAAACTGCATGTGATTATCATAAAGTGGGCATGTCTGTAAAGGGGAGACTCGTGGGTACCCATAGAACCCATTTTCATTCACCTATCTTGAGGTCAGAGGTCAAGGGACCCCTTTGAAAATGGCCATGACAGTTTTTCCTCGCTAAAATTATTATTATTATTATTATTTTTTATTTTAGTATGACATGGTTGCTACCAATGGATTCCTTTGATTTTTTTTAGGTTCATTTGATGCGTTAAAGAAGTTAGTGGCATTAAAATGAATTGGCGTTAGTAAGTTATTATACGTTATTCACTTTGACAGCCCTATTTGAAACACATTGCTTTGGGATATGTCGGCAGTAAATAGGCTAAAACATGAAAAACACTGACATGTTCCTTTTTTAAATCCACATATTAATAGATTTAAAGTATTACAATAAGGTTGTGGTTGTATGCAAATCCCACTACGGTATGTTGGTCATTCTTACTGGGATAATAAGAGGCACAGCTCTGAGTCAAACCGCATACAAACCATTCACAGATCATCAGATGCAGGCAGAGCAGGAGAAGTGTGACCACAGACACAGTGGGACCCTAGACTTTGTCCACACTGAGCCTTTTCTCTCTGTTTTAGCTCTCTATCCACACTGAGCCAGTGTTTTTTTACACACAAAAACTAAGCTTTTCAAAAAATGCTCTCCAAAGTGGATTTTGACTTATGGACTTATGGACTTACAGTAGGTCACCATGCTCAGACACAGTTGAGGTTATGTTGCATGAAGAAGAAGATATTGTGATGTTTCCTATCGTTTTGGCACTTCCGTGTGGATGATGTGAAATCATCCTGAAAATGCTAGATTTAGCCAGTTTAGCATTCAGAGTGAAATTGCATTAAAACAATGCAAGGGGCTGCATTGGTGGGGGTGTGTTGCTTCAGGCACAGATTAAACAATGGAATCCGATCTCATGGGAAAGTGTATAAATAGCACAACATTACAATAGGGGTGCCAGAAAGGATGGATACACCTGAGTATCGACATACGTTTTGTGAAACTGTACTGATTCTCAAACACTGTATCGATTTTTAATTAATAGTTTACATGCAGAGTCGTGGCAGACAGTGGCTCAGATTGCACAAAAAGTAGTGCTGTAATGTTGCATGTTACAAGTACTGTAATAAATGCAGAGAAATACAGTAGAAATACGACGTTCGTGTATGAACTGAATGTGCACCTACACTCATTCTATTGGCAACTGAACTGTTTTGCCGGATGACGTTGCAGCAAAAGGTGAGACTTTTTTTACCGGAGGAGCCTGCATGTTTTTGTCCAAACTGTTTTTTTTCACGTAGTAATTGCTTATTTGCCTTCAGGTGATCAGTCACTGATTAATACGTCACATGAAATGGACCAATGAAAAAGCCTGTGTAGGATATTAACTTTCTGACTTGAACTGGTCGGTGAGGTTCAGTCCAGCTTCTTGAACTCATGTAGGGGCTCACTCATCTCTGAGCTGTACTTTGACCTGCTGACCTAAAGCCAGCACTAACCAGACTGGAAATGTATAACCAGACTTCACATTGACATTTGGGGCGGCTGTGGCTCAGGAGTTACAGCGGGTCGTCCACTAATCGGAAGATGGGCGGTTCGAAGTGTCGAAGTGTCCTTGGGCAAATTGCTCCCGAAGGCTGAGTCATCAGTGTGTGAGTGTGTGTGAATGAGCATTTAAATTAGATCCTGAAGATGCACGTTGGCACCTCGTATGGCCTCTTCTGCCATCAATGTATGAATGTGTGTGAATGTTGACATGTAGTGTAAAGCCCTTTGAGTGAAGATTAGAAAGGCGCTATATACAGTAAATGCAGATATAGGTCTGATTTTTTTAAAAAAAAATTTTGCAGTGCGTCCTCAGTCCGACCAATCATTCATGCGACTTTTATGTCTCTAACTCTATATCCACACACACACATTTCCGTACAGAAGTAGCAGCCATTACTCCACAAAAAGCTATAATTCAAAATTTGTCTCCTCCTCCTCATTATCATCTGCTGACATTATCATCTTGCTTCCACTGCACATCAACTTCTAAATGAAACCGTAAACGCTGACTTCAGTGGCCTCCGTGTTTACTTCCATACAACATTATGCTGCGTGTGATATCTTTGTTTTTGTTCTTTTGCACATGCAGGTCAGTTCAGGAATGTGACCAGTTCACACTGGAATCTGATATATGGCCACATTTCCTTATTCATTTCATTTGTCTTCCTTTCTTCTTCTTCTTCTTCTCATCTGATCTGAAAATCCCCCAAACGGTAGATATACAGATTTTACTTACCACTGAAAGTATACTTTACTTAACTTTGAGTAAGTTTTGCATACATTTAGCTGCTATTAGTTATTTCCCTTAGCATTGCTGTGTTTGTATGCTGCAATGGGTCGGCCACCACTAAGAGGTTATTGTTATTATTGAGCCAAAACATCACACTGACTTATTGATTATTTGTAAAAGTGGTGTTTAGTAATATGAGCCTCGGATGGGGGGGTTGGTATGATGCTTATTAATAATAAATGCAGATGTTTCAGTGAAAACATCTGCAGGACAATACTAATGCCCACATGCTCTCACTGAACCAAACAAAGCTCTGCAGATCACATCATGTGTTCGTGTCTGGATGTAGATTTTGTTTCATTGAACTCATCACCTTGCTGTTATGATTAGATTAACATTACACCAGCCAGCATGAAGTTTCCTGGATGGGTTTTGGCTGCACTTTTGAACAACGTCTCATCCCTCTAGATCTCTCTGACAGGCTCTTGGCCTTATAAACACAGTGCACATTCTGAGAGATACTCATTGACAGCTTATACAGAAATTACCTTGTTAATTAGACAGTTACATCCCTCCCAACAGAGAGAAGGTACACACTACACTACAGGCCCTGGATGTAATCAGAGGGAGTCAGGAGGTCTGTGTTTTATTCTCTACAGATGGTGTTGGGAGAACGATTCCAAAAATACCTCTTAATCTCATGTTGGAATAACATACAGTCCAGGCAAGATTATGTAAAAAAGGGCACCTGTCTTTATCAGCCTTAACCACAAAGTGGAGCTGCAACAGAGAAGGTTTTTCTTAAATCAGAATGTCTGATGGGTCGTAGATTTACTCCAATTACTCAAATGAGTTTCTGATGTCGGGATCAAACCTTCTGGGTGAAATCTAAAACCGATCACTCATCTCCTCATGTTCTGTTATCCTTTGGTATTAACTGATCAGAGAGCAGCTGGGTTGGTAATCATGAGAGTGATCTCAGGACAAACATTTAAGGCAGATCTTACTGTGGATGCTGCGGGCGCAAAGGCACTCCCCACAAATCACGAGGAACGCTGAGATTTGAATTCCTGAGATTTGAAAAGTGATTATGGAGTTTAGCAGGTGGTGTCAGGGGCACAGACTGTATATAAGAAGTGGATGTAGTCACCGTGACGTCACACACTGGTTTGTGGACTGCCATTTTGAAGCCTCGATTTTCGGCATTTTGGCTGTCGCCATCTTGGTTCCCTGCAACCAGAAGTGACACCAGGTGGAGCTAAGTACAACTCAACGCTGAATAAGATATTTTTAGGCAACCAAAATGTTACAATTAAAGTTGTAAAACGAAAACACGGACAACTCTCAGACCGGACAACACCGTGGTAGCGACCTATCAATCATAAGGTAGTCACGCCCTAAAGCATCCCCTGCTTTATGGTCTATTTGACTCTAAATGGGACCATAATTTACTAAATGAACATCATGCTGTATTGAAGAAGACTTGAAACTAGTGATTGAGACCATAAACTCATGTTTACAATGTTTACTGAGGTAATAAATCAAGTGAGAAGTAGGGTCATTTTCTCATAGACTTCTATACAATCAGACTTCTTTTTGCAACCAGAGGAGTCGCCCCCTGCTGGCTATTAGAAAGAATGTAAGTTAAATGCACTTCAGCATTGGCCTCACTTCTCAGACCCGGAGGTTGCTGCTTGGTCAGGGGTCCCATTTGGGCCGCCCCAGTGAAAACATTCTGGACATGCCACTGTTCAATCTGCACACAGTCTACACTCTCGAGCATCCAGTTCTCACAGTGAAGCTTTGAGGTTCACAAACTAAACCAGGTGATTCCTAAATATAAACTTATATCTTGCCCAAACAACATTTTGTTGTCTTTGACATCTTTAAACACCTGTCGGACTCTGTCGAAGTTACTGGTATGCTGTATTCTGTACGTCTCTATTAGTTTAGATATCAGTGTATGTGCATAATGATTACTTGTGTCAGTTATGTTGTTGAAGTTGGAGCTTGAAGCTTGGCATGCCAGCTGATGTCTCTACTTTCTGTCAGTGTTTGTGTCTTTTTTTTTTTTTTTTGGTGAGGTTCAGTTGTAGGTTGCATACTGTGTTTTCCATCTACAGATAACTGTGTCATGTATTAATTATGTCTAGATGTATCTGTGTGTGTGAAATGGCTTGAAGTGCAGCTTTATAGTATTTAGTCTGAAAGTAGGAGGTTTAGGTGTGATCAGGATAATCACAGGGTGTAAATGTATGACTGTCAACAGACTCCCCCTCATCTTCCTCAGGTCTGTTTTCGTCTTCTCTTCCTGTAACTCCGTCCCTCCTTCCCTCAGTCAGGGAGCTGAGAGGACGGCCTCACCTCAAACCAAAATAACAACCCTCTAACATCACTCAACTTTGTGATGAACTCAGTGTGTCAGAAAATCCAGCTATCACATCCCCAACTTGACTGACTCTAAATTCAGAACAAACTGACCTGGTCTCGTTGTTTCTCTCTGACCCCGTTCATGGAAACTCATCCAAGAAAATCTGATTTCACACAGCCTCAGAAGGCTAGCCTTATAGACTGTATGTGACAACTCTTAATAAGAACTTTTTGGGCTTGTGATGACCCTTTTAAAAAAGCAATGTCTATACTCGCAAGCTCTTGTCACAGGTTGCAGAACTCTGTTTTGCGAGCAGCTCAACCAAAAGCTGATGTTGCCTTCAATTTGTTCAGTTTATTTACTTTTTAAAGTCCTGAAGAGGTAAAACTAGAAAGTTTTTCATAACTGAAAAATCGAATTTTTTATTCCTATTTTGTTAAACATCTCACGATCTCTCACATCACCATGCGACCCCTTTGGGGGATCCTCAGGTCGGCCTATTTTCACTTCCAACTCGTCTAGTACCGCAGCTTGGTCAGAGCCCCTCGGCGTCTGATACCGATGCATGAGGCACCCATTAGCGTCCGTATGAGACGTACCGGGCTTTCAACTAAATCCACAACGTATCCTCATACAACGGTTCGTATGTTATCTTACAAAAAGTTAATCCTCATTTTTTTTGCGTTCTCCTACGAATGTCCAGCAAAACATGTCAATTTCTGCACATTACATGCATACACTCTTTTCAAAATAAACTTCCATATTAGGAAACAACTTGAATAGGTTTAGACAACAAAACTACTGGGTTAGGTTTAGGAAAAGATTGTGGTTTGGATTAAAGTAATAATGGCAGTGGCGTTACAACAAACACAGGACTTTCACCCAGGAAACTGCTGTTCGTGTCCAGTGTGAAACAAAGTCAACGCTGACTTATTTTACCGCAGTTTTATTTCATGATGTACGTAACCTACTTAGCAGTTACGTAACAAACATGCTTATTTCAACCCAAACCACAGTCTTTTCCTAAGCCTGACCAAGTAGTTTTGTTGCGTAAGTAAACCTAAAAAAACTAGATAAACCTACGCTGGAAGTTTATTTTGAAAAAAGATTGTGTGCATGTAACAAGCAGAAGCTGACCCGCTGTCCCTGAGGCATCCAAAACTGACACTAGAGGGTTACCTATAGAGTTTGAAAAGTAGGGCCACTGGCCAAGCGTCTGTGACCAATGTCTTAGACTATAAGCTCAATACAGAAAGATGAAACACAATAATAAACATCTGAGACTCCAAGTGAGCTGAGCAGTAAATCACAGAGAGTGAAGGGATGTTATTTTGGCTGATTGCATAACGTGTTTGGCTCAGCAGAGGGAAGCCTCTCGGTCCACCCTCCTGATGTTCTGTCTCCTCCCCTGCTCAGACCTGCAGGGCTACAGGCCGGCTCAGACTGCGTGCCTGCACTCCCACAGCCCCTCAGCACTCCTGATTGAACCGGCTGCATGCGTGGAATGTGAGGCAGGTGTGTGAGGAGACTTCTGCTGGTCGAGAGAGAGAGAGAGAAAGGGAGGAGAAAGTAAGGGAGAGAGATTTCTTGAATTTTAGCATAAGCCAACAGTACATGTGTCTGTCTATGCAGAGTTCAGGTTACACAAAGAATCTGGAATGTATTTAGCAAAAACCTTTACTCCCTCATGCTGCAGGAAAATTCTGTTTTAGTTATTTAAAGGACCATACCGCATGTTTTACACCTCATTTACACAGATCTAAAAGTCTAGGACTAGTCTAGGAAAATATTGGTAAACATGAAAAACTCTCTTCCAAATCCAAAAACTAGAGTGCTAAAACTCAAACTTGTGATGTCATAGGGTATAAAGTGTGGAGCTGCTCCATAGACAATGAATTGGGAGAGATGTTCTCGATGACACTGAGAGCACCCAGAGTATATGGGTACTTTTTCTGTTTCACAACTGACAACACTACAATAGAATATAGCTCATTTGGGTATAAAAAAGAAAAAAAACATTCTGTGGGTCCACAAAATCAGTCTCCCATTCATTATCTATGGAGCAGCTCCACACCTTATACCCTATGACATCACAATTTTGAGACTTACTTCTCTGGTTTCTGGCTTTGAGAGAGAGTACCTCATGTTCACAGATATTGATTGAACTTTCCTAGGCCATGGAAAAAACTGATTGGAATTCTTAATGTAGGTGGTGTTCCCCTTTAAAGGAGCAGTGTGTAGGATTTTGCAGCATCTAGCGGTGAGGTTGCACATTGCAACCAACTGAAACTTCTCCTGTGTGCTAAGCGCGTAGGAGGACTGCAGTGGCCAATGTGAAAATGTGAATGTCTCTATCTAGAGCCAGTGTTTGGTTTGTCCATTCTGGGCTACTGTAGAAACACGGCGGCCAGCTCTGTGAAGAAGACCAGCTCCGTATGTAGATATAAACGGCTCGTTCTAAAGTAACGAAAACACAACAATTCTTTTTAAATATTATATTCCATTTCTTCCCATAGATCCCCCTAAATGTCACATACTGTTCCTTTAAGCTGCTTTTAATGAAACTCAACAATTCCTGTAGATGTTCCACAATAAAAGCCTTCCAGAGAATAGAAAAAATTATGTACCCTGGACAGCTGCAGGTGTTTTAATTTGAAACTGATTCTGACACAGAATTTGCAGTAACGGCAAAAAGCAGCAGTAAATTGAAATGGGAGCAGGTCAGACTTCAGGATGACCCTGTAGTTTGTCTGTTTCTCTGTTCAGTTAAGGTAAATAAGGGTTGTGTCTAGAAGGTAATCCCCAAGTTGCGAAACTCTCGCGAGACGAAGGCATTGACCTTGAATGGTTAAGGTTAGGATAGGTCATCAGGCAGCGGGTTTTAAGGGCACCGTTTTATTATTGTCGGTAATGGACTAAAGCACCCGGAACCAAAGAGATAAATAGTTTAAGTTCAAACTAAAACACTTTTTTTTTGTCCAGAGCATGCACACAAAGACGCATACATGCAGACGCACACTCCAGCAGACCACACCCTCCGGTTTGGAGAAGCACTGTGGAGGAATTTCCACGGCCGTTGATCCAGACTCCGGGCCCGCCGCCGTCTGTCTTTGATCCCGAGCTCCCTCCACCAGCTTCGTTGTGCTGCCTGTCTGTTTGAATCAAGTCAATACAGCTGCACTGTTTTGTCTTTCGAACTGCTTTTCTAAGAGAGCAATAATAGACTAATGTGGTTTTATAAGAAAGATCCTCAGATCTGTCATCTGTGCGCCTGTATGTGTGTACGTAACCTGCAGGCCGGCTGGAGGAGGTTAATGTTAGTGTGTGGATTCAAACCTTGTTTTACCTGCTGGAAACGTGCTCCAACATGTCACACAAACACCTGCAGGGGGAGGAGGGAATGCATAAACACACACACACACACACACACACACACACACAAACAGACACACACACACACACATGGGTGCCCTTCTCGTGCTCCACCCTGCCTCCAAAACCTACCAGAGGCAAAAAGTCAATTGACAGCTTAGTGACTGTTTTACCAGCAATGGCAGGAAGACGTTGGTGTGGTTTGCACACATGCTGACACACACACACCTAGTGAAGCGTCTGTTTTGGAGCATGCTGAAACAGATCAGTCTTTCATGCTGAACCAGGCAGTGTGTGTACCTTTGCTCCCCACTGGTGTTTACCTCCTCTCTCTCTGCTGCTGCTGCTGCTGCTGCTGCTCTCTGCCACGTCAAATGACTGCCTGGGTGCTTGGCTCGCTCCTCCGGGAGCTTCGCGGCCAAACGAGCCTGACTGTGGTCACTCTGCTCCGGGTCTGAGGAGTCACAAACAACTGGCTGGAAGATTCCCACAGTACCAGCTCACAGCTCTGCTTCTTCCACTGGTATTTTTTGGCCGCGTCTGACTGTCTGCTGGAGCTCTGCTGGGCAGCTGGAAGATAAACGGATGTGTTCAGGTCTGTGGAGGCAGTCAGACTGACTCACCTGACGGTCGAGGAGATACTAGGAGAGCAGTTGTTGGAGCAGCTGGAAGAGTATTTTGTGTTTTTGTTTTTTTATTTCAAGCAGCTGAAAAATGAGTGAATATCTTTATAGAGGAAGGTAAGGCTTTTTGGATAATAACAACTCTAGTGATGAGTCATGAGGGTCAGTGTTGTTTGTGAACTGTGGTTTTCTGTATGTATGCCTGTGTGCATTCATGAATGTAATGTGAATAGAAAAGCCTCTCCTCTGCGCTGAATACAGATACACAAAGTAAAAAGTTGTCTTTTTACCTCGCAATGAAAAGAGGACCTTTGTGCCAGTGTTACATAATGAGGTCTGGACTCCCACATGTGGTGTTTCTGGATGATGGGCAGCTATTGGCTGAGCCGGTTTCAGTCGTTTTAAAGCAAACGCCTGAATTATCTTTGGCCACTACTGTCATTTTAACCTCTTCATGTCTGTCACTAGAGACATAAGAGTGACAAGACACAACAGTCGGTCTGTTATGCATATTGTCAATGCCACAGAACTTTTAGTCATGGTTAATATGTTAGTGATGTGTTTAACTCTTTAACTTACTGTACAGTTCCCCCCTTACATGTAAATAAGTTTAGGGTCTTATTCCACTCTGTCTGACTCTATCATTATGGTGCCTTCAAATGGGGTTGTGTTTACCGGGTTCAGGAGAAGAGTCCATGTGAACGCCCCCCTCTTGTGGTATTCACGACCTTGTAAGTAGAAATTTTCTTAAAGCTCAGAGTTCACTCGTTGTGACGTGTTTGTTGACGTTTTTAGAAATGGCGGAGGCCTTGGAAGTTAATTTTTCTGTGGATGGTTAGTTGATATATTGTTATATTAGTCATATCTTTGTAATTTTATAATATGTCTGGGGAACATGTTGACATTCCTAATGACCTCATTTTTTTCCTCGGTCATTTTGCCTTTGCATTTCCTGAATTACATTACCTGCTCGCTATAGCTTGCTAAATTGTTAGCCTTGGTGGTTTCTAAACAGCGTCCATGTTGTCGTTGCCTAGCAGCAGTGTTCTCACTTTAACCACTTGAACACCAAGCATATCATGTACACGACTTAAATGTTGTAACCATGAGCTCACAAGTTCCATTTGAAGGCAGCAATATACAGTATATAATTGATCATCCAATTACAGCACTTGATTGAAGCTGAAGGATGTTTAAACGGAGTGAAATATTCAAACTCAAGACTCCGTGTTTTGTTTTTTATGGCTGCACCATTCCATCAGATGAATATATTCTAAATGTCATTTGGAAAAAGAGTTCAGTGTGACATGTTTGGAAACTTTAGGATCTCCACTATCGTATAAAATAAACATATGTGGGTTTGAACAAAGTTTGTCTGAACAGCATGACGTTGTAATTACTGACCCATGCCGCTGGTGAGCAACTTTAAATGATATATCTAAATATATCTAGAATATTTCCTTTGGATGTTAAGTTGCAGCCATTTAAAACTTCTTGAGTTTGAATGTCAGTCATTGTACAGTACTATACAGTATAACAAGGACAGGGCAATATTGACAAGACCAAATATCACAATTTGTGGCAGAATACTTCAATATTAACACATGGATATAATCGAGACTTTGCATTGTTGATACATCAGTTTTCTTTTAGATAATTGATCAATTAGTCTTTAAATATCAACAATTATTACACATAGCCAAAAAGTTTCCAGAGCTCAAATGGATATCTTAGAGCTCTACACAACACAGTAACAGCTGACTGATGAGTTCCAACGGGCCGTTGCTGATCATCTGTGGCCAACTATCGCTCATAATGTTTGTGGTGTGTCCCACAGTGTTGTTTTAGTTGGCTCATGTCAGTTTATTAAGTATTTTTGGAGCATTTTACACCTTAATTGAGAGTCAAAAGTAGAGAGATGACAGGAAACATGGATAGCAACCTGAGACAAGGTAGTCAGTGGGAGAGAGCAGTCTGCTTGCCTGTTCATCATTGATTGATTCTACACACTCAGTATGGTTTCATTTTATTCCACAACATCAGTGGAAAGTGGAGAAAATAAACGTTTTAATAACTTTAGTTCAATTGTCGCTGGTGTGAAAATGTTTGGTTACTCTACTTGTTTGTTGTTCCTTGATCTTTTCTGGATTAGGAGCACAGACATCCGATCACTTGTGTGTTCTTTGTGGTGCGTTCAAGTGCAAATTTTACAGTACACATGTAGCTACAGATCCTTCTTTGTTAGCACTAGTTGTTTGAAGTCGAGTATTGCATCTCTAAACACTGCTTATTTACACTGCAAAACAGTTGAAAAAACGGAAGGCAGTTTACAGAATCAAGCAAAACTTAATGTCTTAGAAGCTATAACCAACAATTGCTCAGTACTTTTACTTGACTAAGAACACGTCACTGATTAAACTCCAAATCCACTAATCAACTAATCTAGATAGATGTCACAGTAATTTAGAGATGACCTTTGGTGCTGTCTGACAATATTTAATATACCCCCAATATTAAATTGATTTATCACCCATATCTGCTACATACAGTTTCAATGAAGTGCTGGGACGATTATACAGAATATAAATTATTGTGTTGTAAAATGGACTTTAATAGGACATTTAAGGGAGAAATAATGGATTAAGAGGTTAGTGTCCCTTCAGAAATCCTGGTCTACTGTAGGTTAGCGGTGTGTTGCAAGTGTTGGTTGCATCAGTTTGTTGAGACATCCCACACATGAGAGCACAAATGTTGTTCTCACACGACAACACACAGCTGCTGTCCGAGGCCTTTTCTGTCGTCTACTCAGCTTCATATTGTCACACATGTACTCACAGTTCTTTGCTCCTCCAGCTGTCATCACCAAGTGGTCAGGCCAGCATGGAGGTCTTGTAGTAACAACCAGCACACACACACACACACACACACACACACACCTAGGTGGTCAAGATGGTGTTAAATCAGTAAATCCGCTCATCTCACTAAAATCCTTTGATTCCTGTGTTATTCAGAGACGATGAGTCGAGGCTAATTACATTCTCACCCTGACGTGAAGCTGTCTGATCTTCACTTTAGTTAATAAAAGAAGCCTTTACAGCCCCGTTTCGACTTAATCTTGCTCATTGATTATTCATGAAAGCCTCCAAGGAGGTGCTAATGGGGAGAAAATCCTCCTCTGATCCTAAAAAACATCCTCCTCATTGATCAACTTTAAGCCACGTTGAGAGAGTGCTACATAATCAGAAGCCAGAACAGTCTTTTTTTGTACTCTTTTAGGTAAATAAAACCCACAATCCCTCACTTTACCAACCAATGAAGTCATTTCATTAGCTAAACTAACAATTAATGTGACTCTATTAAGAATAAATACTCTCAGAAAGCCTCTGAGGGTGTAATTTGTTAATAAAGTCTGGGCCAGTCGGTGGAAGGATTCCTCTCTCCGTCTTTGTTTACTGTTCCTCGGCTGGTGAGTGATGGCTGTGTGACTTAAAGCATGCGCTGACTCAGTTTCCACCACCAGTGTGTGAGTGTGCCTGCTGTCTCTGACATGGCAGTGGGAAGCTAGTCTGGAATCATCCTGGACTATTTTTGAACCCTCTGCTGCTGCTGTGCTTTTTGAGAATTTACCACATTTTCAGTGGCATGTGAAGCAGACGGGGGACACCAGCAGGTAAGGTTGTATACCTTAGGTGGAAAGATAGTTCGTTACGATAAATGTGGAAAAACAGGTTTCAGTGCAGAGATGAGGAGTGTGAAGACACGTGGGACAGTGTTGAGACTGAGAGAACTGGGCTGATAGCTGCATGTCTCTTGTTTCAGGCACTTTGGTGCAGAGAAACGGGCCAGGCCAAAGAGCATCGGACCAATGATGGGTAAGTAAATATCCTAAATATACATTTAATCCTCTTTGTTGATAGGCTTTTAAATAATCAATGTGTTATTTGTCTCATTTGTCTTACCTGGTAGTCTTTACTGGTTAATTTTCCAGGGAAAAAAACAGTATAAACACCTCATTACAGTTTACCACCCTCCTGATACAAGCTCCTGTGTTGACTAATTAACTGTTTGTAGGAGCAACAGTCTGTTGCCACTATGAGTCTATATATGAACGACTGAGTGTGTGGGTAACAGCCACCACCCATTTAATACTAGAGGTGTGTGTGTGTTCTCGTACTTTTCTATGTTTGATGACTTTGGCTACTTTTAGACAGCACGGCAAGTAAAATTGGTCTTAATCTGATTATTTTGGTAACACTTAATTTTACAGGTTCTGTAATTGCCTCATAATTTCCTAGGACATGTCCTTGAAAGAACTTTGTAATTTGGTACTAATAGTAGTAGAAAAAACAGATATAACATATTCTGAGACAATACCTATTCATCTGTTTGTGGGTTTAAGAAAGAACCAAGAAATGATAAAGTAGTTCGGAGTTTAATTTCACTGAGCTAAAAGTTTTAATGACTGTAAAAACGAACAGAGATCTATTTAAACTCAAGTAATTGTTAGTATTTTATTGGAAATTTAATGTTGTTTCTTGTTTATTTATCCAGCTGTTTACCAACTAAAAGACTCTAAAAGTTTGGACTGGCAATTCATTTGAATTAATTGATTGGAAGTGTACCAAGTGAGCACTTTCCCCTATAATTACAACATAATGCTTCTCAGGAACCGTTTTAAGAATATACACTTATATAACAGTTCCTTTCTAGGAAATTAGTCGGAAACTGTGGGACTTGCGAAAATAAAGTGGTACCAGGTGTGTTTTTTAGCGATAGTGCGAACAGGAAAGAGATCACAGATAATCAGACATTTGTAATGTGATTTGTGCCATTTTCTTGAGTTGCAATTATTCAATATTTTGGGATCTATGCTCATTTGCTTTTTTCCAAGATGAGAATATGGATATTCCCGATGTAAAGGTTAAACATGCAAGATACAACATGGTCATTATTGAGCTTTAGAGGTTTTCCTCATGATCTATTTTTAACTTTAGACAGAGCCAGGCTAGCTGTTTCCCCCTGCTTCAAGTATTTGACCTAAGCTAGGCTAATCACATCCTGACTCCAGCTCTGTACTGAAAGGGAAACAATTTAATAGTCTTATCAACATGGGAGTTGGCAAATAAACTTGCTTTATGCAAATACATGTATATATGTATTAGTGGAAATCAATTACAAACTAAAAAAAATGACAGATATTGTCCAGAAACCCTCACAGGTACTGCATTTAGCATAAAAAATATGCTCAAATCATAACATGGCAAACTGCAGCCCAACAGGCAACAACAGCTGTCAGTGTGTCAGTGTGCCGACTTGACTATGACTTGCCCCAAACTGCATGTGATTATCATAAAGTGGGCATGTCTGTAAAGGGGAGACTCGTGGGTACCCATAGAACCCATTTTCAATCACATATCTTGAGGTCAGAGGTCAAGGGACCCCTTTGAAAATGGCCATGACAGTTTTCCTCGCCTTAATTAAGCATATGTTTGGAGCAATATTTAGCCTCCTTTCCAACAAGCTAGTATGACATTGTTGGTACCAATGGATTCTTTAGGTTTTCTTGTTTCATATGATACCGGTATCTTTACTTTAGCTTTAAAACTGAGCCCGCTACAACTTCCGAAATATCGATTGTGTTAATGTGTTAGAGAAATTAGTGGCAATGAAACGAATTTTGCTTAACGTGTTATCGCGTTAACTTTGACAGTCCTAGTCATTTTGTGTCATCTGGACTTTTACCAGCGCGTGAGCGAGGAGTTACGGATGCCGGTAACACAGAGGGAAGCCAACCAGCTAACATTGTTCATTTGCATATACCACCCACATTACAACGATACAAAGCTGGCTGAAAATAGGCAAACTTTCCCTTAAACACACAGACATTACATTGATATCCATCTGAAGCTCTCACTCTTGGAAAGAAAGCAAAATAAGCATGTTTCTTAAAATGTTAAACTATTGATTTAAGGCGAGACATGCAGGTTTGGTTTGGTTGGGATTATGGTTTGGACATAGGGAACATACTGTCAATGCGGGTCCTCACAAGTACAGTAAAACAACATACTGTATTTATGTGTGTATGTGTTTGCATGGTTTTACCAGTACGTCATTCATATCAGTGTTGTGTAATATTCTGTACCCCGGCCTGCTCCAGGCCTCCATCCAGAATACCTTCTACCTTTATGTACCGAGCGGCTTTTTAATAATATTTAATGTGCCACAATTTGAAGGAACCGTCAGAAACCCGTGCTCTGCCAAAGCCGTCTTGATTACACCCCTCGGGATCTGGCGCTCCACCACCCCCACCCCTATTCCACTGCGGACCAATTGGCCCCGCTTTTAAAGGAATAAAACCCAAACTATTGTACAAATCCCTCCTATGTGGAGGTTTCTGGGAACGCTCCTGGCCTTTTAGAGACGATAAGTTTGGCTTTGAGACGTCTTAAGACCTCTGGAAGTGTTTCAGCTGGAAGGGAATGTACCATGTCGGTTCTGTGTGTGTGTGTGTGTGGACACGGCCCATATATCCAGGTTTAATAGGGTTATAATGAGGCGAGGGTTGATCAGGACGTCTCAGAGATGCTGCTCAGAAAGCCCAGAGGTGTTTACATTTCAGCTCCGTTCTGTTTGACTGATGATTCCCAGCAGCAGTGGAACTATTTCAGATGTAGGTAGTCAGGATTTATGGTGCCGTTTGCAGATGAAATGCATTTATTTACATCCAACTACTAGACAAACCCAGAACGTATATGCTTTTCTGAAAAAGCTGCTGATCTTCCATTGAAGAAAAAACAGTGTACTCAAGGTTCACATATTAGATTCTTCTATAGTTTTTAACTGTATCACATGGTCTTCATCAGCAAAGGACGTTTAGAGTGACCTGTAAAGTCCTAACAGTGATCAGAATAGTGGAAACTTTTAATATCTACAGTTTCAAGACAACTAAGCACCAGCTGAAGACCATGTGATACGGTCAAAAGCTGAGTGGAGATTGGTTTGTCAGCTGCTGAATTAACTGTCAAGCTCAATATAACAATTTAGGGCCTTTCTCAAACCGGACCCTCCTCACTCCGGATTGAACTCTGTCTGTAGTCACACTCACAGCTGAACGAAGCACCCTTCTTTAAGGTGTGGGGTATAAATACAGCAGCAAGCTTTGGGACGAACTTCCCTATCTCCGACGGAAACTGTCGGAACGTTTCGTAACCATGGTTTCGTATCAAGAAGGAGGGGATGTGCAAAGATTCACAGTACAACACTTAACAATCAAATGACGTCCGTTTTCTAGACAAGACACTTGATCCGAAATACAGTACAATGTAACCTTTAAGTTGTTAACGCCTGTATGACCATATTAAAAGTCTATCTTACTTTGAGCACTTTTTTACGGGAAGTTGCATGAAACTACATTTGTACGGAGCGTATACCATGATGAACACAAAACGGTGTTGCACATGGCCAGTAGGTTGGCATCGATGCAGGCTCTCTTTTGGAGGGTTATATAACCCACTTCCACTTCCTGCTAATTGGTTTGGGATGGCACTTAATACGGCGGACCTTCCACGGGAACGTGCAAACGAAGTGGAAGTGGGTAGGCAGAGGGTGTAGGGGATGGTTAAAGAAAGGCCCATAGAGTCTGTTGCATCAGGCTTTTCCATGGTCAGAGGTCAGGGGTCAGAAACAGCATCCTTGAAAATGTTAGGAATTCATAGCACTCCCCCTCAATTCTGAAACTAAACAATGTATAGCCGTATCGACGAGGACAACCAATTGAAGTTTTAAGAAAAAGAACAATGGAGATCACTCGTCGGACAAACCAAGATGTCCAGGGTCTCATTAGTAAACATTCAGATGGAAATGGTGATAAATCTCACAGCTGAAAGATGAAACAAGATTAAGAACGATTGAGGAAATGAACAATCACAATCAGCACATTGGAGCTAAGCGAAAAAACGCGAAGTGGCACTGAACGTAGTTTTGGACGACTGACCGGTTTGTGCTGGCCCATGCAGGAGGACCTGGGTTTTCTGTTGATGTAAAAACTTGTATCTCGTGTTCATGGACACTTATAATAAATTCAATAACAATGTTTTTCCATTGTTGTCTGTCCCACAATCACTTATGGTACTTACACCTTTCCTACCAAACAGTACGTAAAACGACCGTTCTGCTGTTGCCTTTTTTTCTATAATGACATACAGTATAGTGGTAATAATAAAACCTCACAAGGTTCTCAAACATCCAGGCCATGGGAAGCCCAAACTTACAGGTTGTTAACCTATTTTCTTTAAAAAAAACCTGTTCAATTTGATCTATTTACGTCCTTCTTTTTCAATCTGTGCAGATTTCTCATGTGATGAGACGGATAAAGGCCCACCGGTACAGATGCACAGCCTCAGAGAGTTTGAGCAGGTAAGAACATGTGCTTTCTGATACAAGCTGTGTCCTCACCTTGAGTCTCACATGAAGCATGCTGTTGGATGAAGTTTAAGCATTTGATGCTGCAGTTGTGATGAGAAGAAGAGCTGGCTAAATAAGGCAGCAACATAAAAAACAAAGGGGTGCTGGAAAAATACAACGAGTGGAAATGTGTCTCAAGTAATGTTAGCGTGTAGCGCTGTGTGTGAGAGGTGTCCAGGCTTGTCTCTGCTCTGTGGTAATCACTATGTAGTTGTGTTTGGGAAGATGATGTGGCAACTGAAACTCTGCATGAGTCAAAGATTTTCCTCCTCTCCCGCTGACTCTCCACAGTACATGCAGTAATCCTGTTTCCCTCATACACGCTATGGATCATAAGGATGTTGCAACTCCAGGTTTTTCTTCTTTTGCCCCTGGTCCTGATCCAGGTCATTAAAAATCAAGTATCTGCCAATAACAAATCCCTATCTCATATCCATATTTCCCATGTTCAGTAATATAGTTACACAGTGCACAGTTAGAGGTCTATATTTAAATGGGAAGATGTGTTTTACATCTGCATTAATCCAAAGCGTCTCTGATCACATTACAGTACTTGTTTTCAGCGGATATGATCAACTGGATCTGCTGATTGTAGTTTTTGTGTTTGCGCAGCTGGTATTGTTGCATGTTACGAATTGGTTTTGGTGTTTTAATGGAGTGAGATGTCATGTTTTTGATCCAGGGTGCAATGGGTTACAGTAAAAGATCAGCCTTTATGTGGCTGTTGCTGATCGCATTAAAACATGCTTTCATTGGTCTCAATACCAATCCTGTGGATGAACTCACTAGCAGGCAAATGTCAAGACACCTTTTTGTCTTCATGTCGTCCCTCCATCCACATTGGTGTTGTGACAAATTGTTTTCCCCCTTTGATTTGTTTGCCCTCTTACTCACGCTTAGCCCTAATTGGACAGTGCACATTGTAGGTCTTGGTCTCGTCTCCGAATCGAACACATTTTTACTTCGACTACTTACTTTTAATTCAACCGGTCAAGAGCACAACTGCGTGGATATCAATAAATTGCCTGTGCATAGTCTGATTTATTTATCATTGATGTGATTGCTTCTAGAAAACAAAGACATTCCCACACGTAAAACTTACCTCTGCAATGATTTTTTATTATTTCGTCGATACATTTCTCATAGTACACTTACATATACAGGATATATGGCAGTAAAAGAGGTAAATGAAGAGGAATCTTCATTTGTTTTCTGTGGGTGTTTTTATTGGAATGTGGATTTGTGTGTCTATGTGCCTATGGTTTACAGGTTCCACATTTTATTGCAAGTGTGTCATGCAGTGTGGGATTTGGACTGGTCTGGTCTTGACTCGGTCTATTCCTGCCTTGGTTTTAGTCTTATCTTGGTTTCAACCCCTAAAAGTCTTGGTCTTGTCTCAGTCTCGATACGCTCTGGTCTTGGTCATGACTTGGTGTGGGTTTAGGTGGTCTTGACTACAACCCTGATAGTGTGAAACCCTTTCTAATTGGAAAACAGAAATCAACACATGACATTTTTTAACCTCTGGAAAACACTGATTCATTTATGTGTCAACCTTTCAGAAACATGGCTGACACACATTCAAGGTGTTGTCCCTGGCACATTTTTTCTGTTTCTGTTATTTAACTGCATTTAAAGATTATGACATTTGTTTTGAAAGCCCAGGATTACTGCTTCCTTTAGGTACTGGATGGCATTCATGACCCACGATCACGTTACAGTCATTGACAGGAAACAGAAAGAGACATCTGTCTTGTGTTATTGGACAGATTTACCCTGCTGTTCATCAGACTGCTCTACATTATGGAAATGATTGGACCATTAAGTTGTTTCCTAAAAGCCTTTAACCTTAAAATACTTAAAAAGTGGAGATTTAAGCATTTTTCTGCAGTTAAGTTATCTTAGTGTGGACACAAACTTTAACAGAACTGATCTGAAATTTGAAACATAATTTTCCTTTTGAAAACGAAACAGCTATTTCAAAAGCTTCCATATTGCTGTGTGTATGGCTTGCTGCAAGGATCCATGATCACAGCTAATGCCTCACTCAAAGACATAAATGAACCCACAGTATGCGGACATATTTTTAGAAGTTGGAATCAAGCATTCTGTATGAAACGCCAGCTAAATAATGCCTGCTTGGTTTTGAACGGAGAAGATGAGAGGCGTAGTTTTCCTCTGCTTCTGGTTCTGTGCCAGAGTAATGGATTCTGGGAGCTTTGCCAGGTGCATTATGGGTCTGATATAACTCTGGAGGTGCTTGCTGCAATTACCCTGTTCCCCTTCCAGTGAAGGACAGAGCTATAGGACGGGGGGTTCTTGTCATAGTAATGCTGAATGAATGTGGAGAGTTTGGGTTGTATTGGGAAAAAGGTCAAATGATATGAAATGTGAAACTCCAGCAGGATGAGATCAAATCCGCTCGTTCCTGTAGAACAAACTGGCTGATTGATTCGGAGACACAGAAAGCTGCAGCGGAAAAAAAACAGGCTGTATTTTTCCACCTAAAGGCCATTCAGACTTTTTAAACAGGTGGTAATTTATAGAATGAAGAGGAAACATTTTAAAGGCTTTACATCACACCTCATTTTACTTTACTTAAACTCTTCCTTTGCAAACTTTGGCACGGCCAATAAACAGTGTATGTGTTACAACTAGACGTCTTCCAGGTTCTACTTTGCTCCTACTGACCAACACTTGATCCAGGATCCCAAGTTGGGCTGGTTCTAAATAATATTTAGTCTGATCTAGGCCAAGTATAAAACCTTTCTCTGCTAGATGGACACTGATCCGTTTCTCTGGATATTTATACAGTAAATCCCCCTGTGCATACTCACCCTGACATCTCTGCCAAAGATACATGCAACCTGCAACGAGGGGTTGCAGGAACACGCAGCTTCATTTAAAGGAGTTAAGGCCTTTGCACACCAAGTCCATATTTTCAGAACATGTTAGATTTTCTATGTTTTTTTGCATCTGTCAAAAGGCAAAAGAGGGTTGTTTGACCACTCAGAGCCACCGTCCATGCAAAATTCATCATCCAAAATGGCTCAGATTGTCCCAGGTGATTGCAGAACAGCTTGGAATCAGGGATGTAGGAAAGATTAGACAGTAGTGATTGTGCTCTAGGCAGCTAAACGATAGCTTCTTGCTAATGTCATTCATTCATTAGCCCCGTTTGGGACTAGTGCTATCCATTGCACCCACTTAATAAATTCAGTTTTGTCTCGTATTGTGAATTTACGCAACAAATATATTGCATCGGACTCAGTGTGCAAGGTTTCTGTGCATAACGTTTTTCATCAGATGACATATTAAAAAAACGCATATGAAAAATACTTGGTGTGCAAAGACCGTTACAAGCCAAAACATTTGGAAACCAGTGTGTTATAGCTCAGTGTTTAGATAAAGTGCAAGACAGGAAATGAATATGGGAGATAATTACTGTAAGGCCTTGGCTTGCAGACATACTGTAATATAGTATGACCTTTGAATCATCATGTTCTGACATGTCAGTGAAAAATAGGTCAAACACATAAATTAAGACTTAGATTTTAATTGTGCGTGAGGATGGATTGTCTAAACTGTGTATATGAAGCTGAAATCTGGAACCTTCCACGTTTCCTTCTGCAGCATTGAGATTTAACAGGAAAAAAAACTCAATTGTACAGTTCAGGCTGTTCTCATACACCGTTATACCTATGAAATGTAATGCACTGTAATTCATATATTCAACCCCCAAATCAAGTTGTATGTAATCCACGTAATTGTGAACCAGGAAGTATAAAGAGTGACTGAAACTGCGTAGGGAGGAGGTCGGGGTGGATGGGTGGGTCAAAAAACACCAGACTTTCACCCAGGAGGTCGGTCGTGTCAAGAAGGTAACCCCCACGTTGTGAAACTCTTGCGAGATGGTTATAGTTAGCCATTGACCTTGAATGGTTAAGATTAGGATTAGGGCTGTCAAAGTTAATGCGATAACGCATTAACAAACATTCGTTTAAACGGCAATAATTTATTTAATGCATTAACACAACTTGTGATTTTTAGGTTGTAGCGGGCTCAGTTTTAAAGCTAGAGTGAAGATGCTGGCATCATATGAAACTAGAAAACCTTGACCAGAAAATGGGTTTTATGGGTACCCACGAGTCTCCCCTTTACAGACATGCCCACTTTATGATAATCACATGCAGTTTGATGCAAGTCATAGTCAAGTCAGCAGACTGACACACTGACAGCTGTTGTTGCCTGTTGGGCTTGAGTTTGCCATGTTATGATTTGAGCATATGTTTTATGCTAAATGCAGTACCTGTGAGGGTTTCTGGACTATATTTGTCATTGTTTTGTGTTGTTAACTGATTTCCAGTTATAAATATATACATATATTTACATAAAGCATGCATATTTTCCATCTCCCATGTTGATAAGAGTATTAAATACTTGACAAATCTCCCTTTAAGGTACATTTTGAACAGAAGATTAAAAAATGTGTGATTATTTTGCGATTTATCACGATTAACTATGGACAATCATGCGATTAATTATTTAAATTGATTGACAGCCCTAATTAGGATAGGTCGTCGAGTCCTGCGAGAGTTTTTGCACGTTTTCTAAATTTGGGGGTTACTTTCTTGACAGAACCCAGGAGACTGGAGTACGTTAACGTTGATTTATTTGTCACGTAACTTCTGTATTTAAGTTATACCAATTTCGTATTTATTTGAACCCAAACCACGATCTTTTCCTAAACTAAGTAGTTTTGTTGCCTAAACCTAACTAAGTTGTTTCCTGTGAAGACGTAAGTTTATTTTAAAAAGACTGTATACATCTAACGAGTGGAAATTGACACGTGTTGCTGGACATTTGTAGGAAAATGCACAAAAAATGAGGAATAACTCTTCATAAGATATCATACCGTCAAACTGTTGTACAAGGATACGTTGTACATTTTCATGCTTAAATGGTCTTGACTGGCTGGATTAAACCAGGGCAGGTGTGACATTTATAATTATTTAATTGTGAAGCAGCCACGGTTACTGTGTTCGGCTTTAGATGGTTTGTTTTATGATTTATTCATTCAAAACTATGTGGCTGCCAGCTTTATGTGGGCAAAATTCATCTTGAACTGGTATAAAAGCTTGAGCGATGAGGCTTTGTATTTTCAGAATGAAGAGATATTAACCCTGCAGCTATACGAGCAGAGGCAGAAAGCCCCACTCTTGGCTGGTTGGTTGGAGGCTACGTTAGTGCGGGCAGCTTTCCTTTGAAGTTTCCTCTGACTATCCCACTGAGGGATGAAGGGATGAGTCATGCTATATGCAGACATACAGCGCAGACTGGGAGGCAACCTAAACACCGGCTTTGTGTGGAGGGATGAGAAGGAAATGGACTGAGATCGCTGATGTTGTGTGCTTGAATTACAGAAGATGTGTTGCAGAGCTGCACAAATCCTTTAAAGAGGAGCAGTCCGGTGTTTTTACATGTTTCGCAACATTTAGCACAAATCATTCTTTGAGTTATCACTGCTCAGTTTTCCAAAGAATGTTGCAGCGTTTGTAGATGTTTGAATGTGTGTTTCCCACCTTTGATACAGCCAGTGATGTTCCTGTGGTTCACTGCAGCTTGACAGCCTACAGTACAGAGGCTTGAAAGCTGCTGTTGTAACCTCATTCATAATGTAAATCATGTCTGAGCTTTGTTTGATGTCAAAGTTATTTTCTTGTTGCGTGGTAACAGACTCATTTGAAAGTCTGCATGATACCACAGACCAGTGAGAAGAGAGTCTTGTACTGAGCGACTGAAAACAGCTCACTAGCTCACTAGCTCGCACCTTTCAAGCACTGTGACTATCTTACAAAACGGAGTCTTACACTGCCGGTGCAGCGCACTAATAGCTTGCCATCTCAGAACCCAGATATTTAATTTGTTTAGGTGTTCATAAAATTTGTCATGAGGTCAATGTTGAAAATATGAACACACTGAATGGTTGGCAATCTTCTTGACATCAGACGATGTAAAATAACCAAAAAACCATGTTTTATGTTGATAGGGAGCGGTAAAGATGGCACAGGATTTTTTTCACACTCACAGACTAAAGTGCATGCATAGACTGTATATAATAAATGGACGTAGTCACCGTGACTTCACCCACTGGTTTGTGGACTGCCGTTTTGAAGCCACAAGTTTGACATTTTGGTCATCGCCATCTTGTTTTTTTGCAACCACAAGTGACACAAGTGCAACTGAACGCTGAATAAGACATTTCTAGGTGACCAAAAAGGTTATAATTAACTTTCATGAACTGAAAAAAACACACTGTGAAAGGGTTAAAGTTGTAAAATGAAGACACGGACAACTCCCAGACCAGACAACGCCGTGGTACCGACCTGTCAATCACAAGGTAGCCACGCCCTAAAGCATGCCCTGCTTTATGGTCTATTTGACTCTAAATGGGACCATAATTTACTAAATGAACATCATGCTGTATTGAAGAAGACTTGAAACTAGTGATTGAGACCATAAACTCATGTTTACAATGTTTACTGAGGTAATAAATCAAGTGAGAAGTAGGGTCATTTTCTCATAGACTTCTATACAATCAGACTTCTTTTTGCAACCAGAGGAGGGGGCAGAATAGAAATGTTTATTATTTAAGTTAGATAGACATCATATAAAAATTGTAGACTACCTCTCAGCCTTGGTAACATGTCCCACATTGTCCCACACAAACATACTCTGTGTCCCACATTTTGTTTGTTGGGATCTGGTCACCCTACACTGAGCACACTGCTGCTGGAAATAGCTCCTGTTGGTGATTGAGGAATAAACCCTGTCATTTTTTATATTACGTGCTTATTTATTGTGAGAAACCTCGCACTGTCAAAATAAATCATGTTTTTTGTCACTTTACTGCCACTTGACATTGTTTTTTTACTGCCTGCCGCTATAACCACTCAGTAGTTTGCATTTTTTAACAGTATTTAAAATGTTATAATTGCGTATTTGTGTCTTCATGCCATGGATACTATTCTTTGTGAACTGACAAGAGTGTTGGCACTCTACATTGTGGAAGCCTCTGGGAATTCCTAGCAAAACAGAGCAGATGATGATAAACTGCATTTATGAACCTCTGCCATCGCAGAGTCCGTCTGTCTCTCACAAATGTTCCATGTCCGTAACCTGGACCAGTACAAATTCCCCACTTTGCGAGAACTCCTTGGAACCTTTGCATGTTTTTTCCTCTCTCTTTTAGATCAAGCATTGTAGAGTTTTGACAGCATTTCGTGTGCAAACTCAGGAGACGCTTCTAGCTTTTGGTTGGTTGTGATTGGTTGACGGTGAACAGGATGTTATGTCTCAATCGGATCTAAACCATTTTCCTGTGAGAATGTGTGTTACGAAACACAGCTGAGGCACCTGAATTCTCAAGGTAAAACTAATCCAAAACATATAAAACCAGACATGATGTTCACCGTATCTGTGTTTAGAACTCAGAAACCGAGAGAACTGGCAAGAAACAATAGAAAAGTGACGCTGTGAGAGTTCAGAATGCGATTTATCTGATGTCCATCAGCGGGGCTGGATTATTTACAGTTCAGACTCTCAAACTATAACAAACGGAAACAACTGATTTTCAATATCGAGCCGAGACATAACAGTCAGGGTCCTGTCTAAAATGTTTTCCACATTCTGATGGAGCAGATTAAAGTTTGTTGACCTTTCTTTGCCACTGTAGCTTTACATTAAGTTTTTCTGACAGTGGCAGCGAATGCTGGTCCTCTCATCTTAATAGAGCAGTCTGGATTATTGAATCCAGGTTATGGCTCTCTCTGTGTGTGTGTGTGTGTGTGTGTGAGTGTGCGTACAGTTTGTCCTCCCTCCACATTTGCGTCAGTTTAAAGAATCAATCCTTCGGCAGGCTGGTTGGAAGAAACATGAACCTGCCAGGGCCGCATTTGTAACTGTCAAACATCCACGCTCTGCAGTCCTGAGGTTTTCAAAAAAGAAAAAAGAAAAGAAAAATCACCCAATCAAAATGCCCCCTTTCTCAAATGGCCTTTATTAGTCCGCGGGAGAAATTGAAAGCATATGGCTGCCTATTAATGTGAATTCAAACCGACCACAGAGACACTTAGATTGATAGAAGAAGGGGGAGGATTGCGTATAATTTTGGCCATTAAAACCTCAGGACAAATTATGGTTGTTAATCTGTTATTTTGCCCTCGGTCTCAGCGTTGGCTTCTAAAAAAGCCACATACGCTATGAAAGGTCTGTCAGAGTTGGATTACCACTACCAGAGTGGCAGTAATGGACCGTATTCGGTTATTGTGCGGAGACCAAAACACAGCGAGAGAACACCCGATCCTGCAGCTGACAGCAAAGTGTGATTAAAATGGCACATTTCTTTTAATTCCCTTTATCTCCAGAGTCTTTTATCTCCTCCTCGCTTCTCGTGCTCTCCTAGTTTTTGTTGTGGCATTTGAAAATAGGTCAGAATACTGTGGGTGCGTGCGTGTGTGTATGTGTGTGTTCCACCCTCAAGCTGTTGGCTCTGATTCACTGCTTTATGTCGCTGATATCTACATTTACAGCTCTGCACGGGAACACTTGAAACCCAGGAGCAGTGATGTTGAGTAAACATCCAGTCACCTTACAGATGATGCTGAATATTTACTCGAATGATGCGCTGACATTTTTAGCACAATGTTGGATCAGCTGTTCAATCAGCTGGAAATGTGTCTGGATTTAGCAGGAGGGGATAACAGATGACAATTCTGTAACTTATCAACATACTAGCCAATTTAAGATCGCCTTTTTTCAACCAGTCCCTTTTAATAATAATCATTACTATCAAATTTCTGAAGAAAGTGTGGTTTTGGCTTGGTGCATGTCCCAGGAATGTGCTAGCTTGTTGCGTGCACATTAGCTACCACTGTGCATTTTCAAGTCCTCCAAATTAAACGACCACCTATCAGCAGGACGTTTAGGAGAAGTAAGTGCTTTGTTAAGGTTGAGGGAGTTTCATCATCATGTTTACAATTATAACCACTTAGTTGCAGTAGTGGTATTACCGGGGTCAAATCAATGAAAGTCTGATGTCTTGTCTTTGTCCAACACATTCTCACTCCCGACTTATCAAATACCGCCGCTCGGTCAGTGCCCCTCGGCATCAGAGACCGACGCATGGGGTACCCCCCTTATGCACGGACCAGGGATGGCGTGTCTATATGCGCTCGTTCTATGCATAGCGTCCTTTCAAAATAAACTTCCGTTTTCACAGGAAGTTATGTTTAGGCAACACAACCACTTAGTTAGGGTTAGGAAACGGTCGTGGTTGACGGTCGTGACTCACGGGGCTGACGATACTAACGAGTCACGTGACTAACATCTGACGTGACAAACGTGCCAAAGACATGAGACTTTCACCCAGGAGACTACTATTCGTGTCCTGTGTGAAACACAGAAATCAAATCGTATTTGTCATGTAACTTTCGTACTTAAGTAACGTCACTTCCGTAGTTATTTTAACCCAAACCACAATCTTTCCTAAACTTAACCAAGTAGTTTTGTTGCCTAAACACCGCACGGTCTTGCGCAGGTGCACTGATCCCTCATGTTGCTGGACAATCGTAGGAAAAATGCAGAAAAAAAATAACAAAATAACTTTTTGTAAGATATCACACGAACCGTTGTATGAGGACACGTTATAGCTAGCTGGTTGTTAGCAGTAGCCTAATTCTAGTGGGTTTACATTACCAGTAGTCTCTTTGGGTTTTGCGATAATTGTTTGGGCTTGGTTGTTGCTAAGGTGTTACTTGGTAATAAATATGGTTTTAAAGGTAGTTGTTAAAGTGTTGCTTGGTGGTTGCTAGGATAATTTCTCTGGTTGCTATATGTGTTGTTGTTAAGTGGTTCTTATGGCTGTCTGGGTATTTTCTTGGGCGTGTGTCAGAGTGTTTAAGCAGATTTTGTTTGTGTACTGTATGTGTAGACAACATTGAAAGGGGATTTTTCCATTAAAGATGTGTATGGAATAAAAATGTATTGCACAGCAAGCAGAAACAATAATCATATCACAACCTCAACTTGCCCCTACTGCAACTTCTCACTAGGCTTCAACACAATCTAATAGGGCATTAATTTAGACCTTTAAAACCCAAGATAAATCTGCTTTTAGATGAAAAAGTCATACATGGCTTAAAATGTTCTACCAAAAAAAAAGGAAGAATGTGTCTAGAGAAAAATGCAATAAAACCCTGAAAGAAAGGATGCTATGCAACTTTCATTGGCGGAACATGTCTGGGGCATGTCTGACAACACTTGTGGAACTTGTGTTTTTGAAGAAGAAATTTACTATGGTATTTAAAAGCTGAAAAGACTGCCCAAGTGTTGGAAGCTAAAGCCGTTGGTGAAGGTATGTGCATGATTAAAAACGGTCATCTTAATCAACTCGGATTTAAAACATTGAATCTACTTTAAAGACAATACCGATGAACATGAAGGGATGGAGGTGAGAGAGAGAAGAAACAAATGTGATGGTCAGATGAGTTTGAGGTCAAGTGGAATTCTGGGAAGCCACAGACTTTAATAGGGCAGCGTTGATGAGGCGTCATATGACTTTATAATTTGGCCATGTGGACTGTGCTGAGTATAGAGCGGGAAAGAAAACAGACAACTGGCTCATGGAGGAGGGATGTAGGAAATGAAACAGAATAAGAAACTGGATGAGTTTTTGATATTGTCTTTCATAAAAATAACGTCTTTGAGCAAAGAAGAGGCTTTATGTGTTGTAGCAAAGAAGAACAGAACAGGAAATAGAAGCTGTGCAGCTTTGTAACAACAGACATTTTCAGACTGTTGTCTTTATTTCAGGAAACACCATCCATAAACACACTAGTTCACCGATATTGAAGTATGATACACATTTCCTCCCCTCTGGTTCTCTCAAATCTCCCACTAAGAATAGATATTGATGCCAGGTTGTCTGTCAGTGCCCTGACTGACCTACACTGCAAAAAAGCTTCGGTTAAAGCTGGGTCTTGTTTTTTCTCTTTTAGCTAGGCTAATAAATGGTAAAGCAGGTGCTTAGATTAGATATTTATTAGGGCTGTCAAAGTTAACACGATAATAACCCAAATTCGTTTTAACACCACTAATTTATTTAACGCAATAACACAATTTTTAGGTTGTAGTTTTAAAGCTAGAGTACTGATACTGGCATCATATGGAACTAGAAAGCCATTGGTACCCACCATGTCATACCTTGTCGTGAAGGAGATTAAATAACGCTCCAAACTTACTCTAAATTTTGGTGAGGAAAAACTGTCATGGCCATTTTCAAAGGGGTCCCTTGACCTCTGACCCCAAGATATGTGAATGAAAATGGGTTCTATGTGTACCCACGAGTCTCCCCTTTACAGACATGCCCACTTTATGATAATCACATGCAGTTTTGGGGCAAGTCATAGTCAAGTCAGCACACTGACACACTGACAGCTGTTGTTGCCTGTTGGGATTGAGTTTGCCATGTTATGATTTGAGCATATATTTTATGCTAAATGCAGTACCTGTGAGGGTTTCTGGACAATATTTGTCATTATTTTGTTGTATTAAATACTTGACAAATCTTCCCTTTAAGGTACATTTTGAACAGATAAAAAAAGTGTGATTAATTTGTGATAAATTGCGATTAACTATGGACAATCATCGTGATTAAATGGTTTAATCGATCGACAGCCCTAATATTTATGTAGGAATACCTGCTTTATTTTATTTTTTATTTTTTATTTTTATTAGCCACACTTAAATATAGAAAATGATGACTTTTATAATCAACACTTTCTTGTTGTTAAACTTTATCCCTGTCGTTGCACTCACTGCCAGCCCTGCAGCATCCCTCCTGCAGGCAAGATAGCTGAAAGGAAGCAAATGTATGAATGCATCTCATCTCTTTGTTCAATGAAATGATGGGGAAGCAGACTTTGGGGTGATTGTGGCATGATGATGTCAGAGTGTATTTTTTGCAGTGCATCCGGTGGATGAGCTGATGAGCGTTAATGGACGCGCTGACAGCACAGGAGTCAGTTTTCACCGCAGCAGCAGCACTCAGACAGGCTGCAGATCAATACACAGCAGCTCAGCTTTCAGCTCAGCCAACCAGCAGATCTGCTGCTGCTCAAATTAGCCATCCGAGACACACACACACACACACACACACACACACATAGAAATGTTCTCAATGGCTAGTTGCTGATAGGGCATGACAATTGCATTTCTTAATCACATTTGCTCTAAAATCTTTGGCATGCTCACAAGCACACACACACATTTCAATGTCTATCTGTCATTCATCACATGACGACAGCGACAGCACGTTGTCACAAAACGGCGAAACCAGCAATAACCTGCACTGCAGCTCGGAGAGATACTTTATCAGTGCATCTATATTTGATATGAGATGAGATATCAGCTGTGATTATGTCCCATATTGAAGCCTATAATTCACTACAAAACCTTCAAACTTGTTTTCCTCCGTTCACGGAGGAGCTCAGGAGGT
Source organism: Sebastes umbrosus (assembly GCF_015220745.1). Lineage (NCBI taxonomy): Eukaryota > Metazoa > Chordata > Actinopteri > Perciformes > Sebastidae > Sebastes > Sebastes umbrosus. The sequence goes on along the minus strand of NC_051273.1, from coordinate 29,262,821 downwards.
TTTCACCTTATTTGAAAGCATGCAATTCACCAAAATTGGAGATATAAGGTTTTCACCCAATAACAACCGTTTCTTTTATCCAGCACTACAGTTCAATAACAGTACTCTGATCTTATTCATGAAGCATGACTGCCTCATCATCCTCATCACCGGTGATTTACTTCTCCATAACTTTGTGTAAATGTCACCCGAAGCACCTGCTGCATTATAATATTCATATATATTCTGACATAAAGGTATTTGGTCAAAAACATAGTAGTAGTAGTATAATTGATAGTAGGGCCCACAAGTGATCAACAACTGCTATAGCAAAAGGCATATCCGGCAATTGGCTAGGCTGAAAACAAACCTTATGGACAGGAAGGCAATCCAGGCATTCCAAAATATAAAAAAGAGAAAGGAAATATATTAAAAAGCCTTTATTATAGTGGCTAAATCATTAAAAAAGTCAACATGTTTCGACCACTGTAGGACTTCGTCAGGGCTTAAAACAAACAGACAAAGTGGATGTGGCCTCACCTATATGGTGTTGACAACCAATGTGAGGCAATCATATGATCATCACGATGCTAACAACAAATATTATGAAGAAATAATAGAAAAAGTCATTTATATACATCATTAATGAAAAGTACTCATAGGTTTTAACATAGGCTGCAGGACAAACATGGGAGCCTATACTGAGAGAAGAAAACATATACACATTTTACTTATTTTACAGAAAACATGTAAAGTCTATATCCTCGTTAAGACCAGGATACTTTAAGGCATCCAGCCGATGGCTCCAAAAAGTCTCTCTCTGGAAAAGATTTTGTATACTGTTTCGCCCACTGACCAACGATTGAATATGATCAATGCCCTCTATGTGAAACAAGGAATCATTAGCAATGTGATACTCACTAAAGTGTCTAGCCTAGCCATGCCTTACCTAGTCTGTTGAAGGCCACATTTTGACCTTTGTCGTGGCTCAACAACTGACATATGTAGAAAAGTTTGGTCTCATTTTAAACTGGAGCATCTGCAGGTTAATTCCATACCGGTATGTTATGATCCTCTAAAGTTAGGCATGATACATAATGAATAAATCCCTGTTTTCGTTATCTTCGCCGCCATCCCGGAGGGACAATTGAGTGAGATTCAACTCTTCTTTGTTTGGGAGGAAAGAGGGAGTCACACCTGGCTGGTGGAGATCTGCACTCTGCTGAGTGCACTTTTCTAGTAATGAAGCTGCAATGTGCAGTTTGCTGAGTGCACTGGACTTAGTGTAAACCTGGAGGTCAGTGTTTCTCAACCTTTTTCCTGTCAAGGATCCTTAAATTGATACACATTAGATCACTGACCCCCATTTGATAAGATTTTGGTTGTTAGATATGATTAATTCTATAGTTGTCAACTACAACTACAGCAGATCTTTGCTCTCGTCCCCCTAACAGGTTCATCCGGCCAATTTTGAGTTTTTTTAAACCCGTTGTTCTTCACAGAGCAATTATGGTTTAGAGACAACAATGGTGGAATTTCTCCACAATCATCTTTACTTCCATGCAAAAGCCACCATCAGCATTTTGTAGTTGTATCTGTGGACCCTCAGAGGATTGGCAGTGTGACTGGTGCTGAGCTCAGACAGGCTTCACAGCACTGCACTAGCGCCACCATCTGGAGAGAGGATGACTAACTGAGAGGTTCGTTGGTAGTTTAAGCTTGACTTTGTTAACTGATCCCAGGCGTGTGCAATAAATTCGTGCTCCTCTCCAGCGGGTCAGAGAAGACATATTGACTTGATCACGGCGTCGGTCATGGATGATAATTGTTCAGTTAAAGTGTACAGTAATCTGCTCCCAGCGGTAATACAACCGCTCCGACTATTAACGTCTGGCTGGAAACACCTGACAGACTGTATATCTGTGTTTTATTTCTGACAAGCTTGTGTCTTATTCATCACGTACGCTGGTGTGTCAGAGACTTCACATAGCAGCAAATCATCTTCAACATGATTTTGTCCCATGCATGGAAGTGTGTGAATGAATCCTCTTATCATCTACACATTCAAGTACGTTCTCTCTATATTGTTTACAGTATGTACCAAAGCCTCCATTGTGTGTTTTCCTGTTATTCAGAAGGTATTTATGTATTATATTTCAACATCTCCCCTCCTCCCCTGAGCCCACAGATCATGTGGAAGCAGTTACAAACAAAAAGGCAAAAGAAGGAGAGAAAAAAAGTATTTTTATGAATCAGTCTTCTACTTAGTGGCAGGCCAGATCCTGCAATTACCGTCACAGTACCGTCAGCGTTTAACACCGGGGTCAGGGAGGCAGAGAAACCACAGTCTGTACACGTTGTACATCTGACCAATCACCAGTAAACATTACAGTGACCTCACAAGACTGAAACCGTGATTCAGGAAAAGACAACAGAAAATGTCAACTGGAAGAGAACACTAGAGATAAAACATAATCATTTCCGTCAGGGTTTTATGATAACATGCTGGAAACAGTGTGAGTAGTCGGACAGCTAGAAAAGTCAAAACTCAGCGCATGCACCAACAATGATTGTTTTAATCCTTCAATGTATTGTAGAACTATGTGCACAAAACTGCAGTATTTACAGCAGGTCACTGGTGAAGCAAAGCAGCTGCGTTACTACATCGGATGGCCGATTACAACAGTAATTCTTTCAACGTTTGTCTTTGTTTTCATTTCCAAATAAATAGTCTAATATAGACTTCTCAGATCATAAGTTAATTGCTATCAGACACATTGAAAAAATCATATCAACAACTAAAAACGGATGAAAATCCTGCAGGTTTGCATTATAAATCAGGAGGAGCTGATGCTGTTCTTTACTTTAGCGAAGAGGCTTTTACTCCTAAATTGGCTCTAGATAGATCATCTGAGGAAATTTGAACTAGATTATGTGTAATTCTCAGAGTTTCGATAAGAATGGGAATGTTTAAATGTTATCATAACTAATAGAAATGGTAGAAAATGAGTCCCAGATTGGATAGAAACTCCAGCACATTCCTGAAATCGACACTCCACCCCAAAATACATCCTTTTGGTTAATAAATCCTCATGTAGACTTGAAAGGTGACTTTAAGATCGGAGGTCTGTTTAGATTCACTGTGACAACAGCTAACAAGCGCAGCTCTCACCTCCAGGCTTTATACAAGAAGCACCCTACAGAGACAAACCACTGTCAGGTAGAAACCAATTAATGCATAATGTAATATTTCCATTGAAAAAACTCAGACTGTGTCAACACATCCCTCTAACACTATTAAAACAGAAATATAATATAGTTATTTAAGGAACTAGAAAAAACTATCAACCACCCCAATGACCCCTAATCTAGTGTAAGAAAACTGCTCCTGTCCTGGTATTCAGAGTATACTGAGCTGGTGTTCACTTTGCTAGTCAGCAGGAGAGCAACAGTAGAAGCTCTGCCATCTTTGCTGTAATTTAAGGATGATTTGATGGAATTTTTTTACAGGACTCTTTTCTCATTTAAGAAAAGAAGCCTTCTTCTTTTCCAGAAGACAACTTTAAAGGTCCAGTGTGTAGGATCTGGCGGTATTAGCGGCAAGGTGAGGAGATTGCAATCAACTGAAGCCTCTCCCGTGTGACAAGCTTTTGTTGGAGATCTACGGTGGCCGACACGAAAATGTGAATGACCCCCTCTAAAGCTATTTGGAGCATAGCCAGTGTGTAGAGTGTGTGTGTACGTGGGAAGTGAGTGGTGAAGCAAGAGATAGAGAGAGCGGCGACGGTAGCGAGTGACGTTATCGATTCTGGCCCCAGCAGGAAAAGTTAACAGAGTTTAGTTTGTCCGTTCTGGGCTACTGTAGAAACATGGCGGTGCAACACGGCGGACTCTGTGAAGAGGACCCGCTTCCTATGTAGATATAAACGGCTCAGTCTAAGGTAACGATAACACAACGATTCTTATTATCAGGTGATTATACACTAAAGAAAACACACTTAATAATATTATATTCAATTTCTGCCTTTAGATCCCCCTAATTGTTACATACTGGTCCTTTAAGTAGTTGACCATTTTGATACACAGTGCTGCAGACATATATTGGTCAGTATAAATAAATTTATCCGAGTGTTTGCTGTATTGCTGCCACGTTTTATTCAAAAGAGTCCTGTACTTGTTCCCCCTGCAGAGAGAGATTTTTTATGAGGATCACCATCTAATCAAAATCAAGTTTGTGGGCCTAAATGTTACACAAAATACAAGTACAAAAAGTACTTGGCCAAGACACACAAAGGATATAAAAATCAAATGTTGACACAGCACTTCTTCTGCCAGCCTCAAATCCAGAGAAAGCCGACTAGTTGGACAGTTTTGACCGTTATCCTCTGAATTGGCGACTGTGACGCGTTTTCTATCAAACACACCTATTCATCAGGAGAGGAAATTGAATGTAGATTTGCACAAGGTTCCTTTTGTATCTTTTTAGTTTCGCTGCTCTGATTGTTGGGTGTGTTTCCCATCAGCCGGCTGGTTGTTGTAGCTTATTACTGATGGTCGGACTGATGGTCTCCATTTGTTATTGTTTTATAGAGTCTCTCTGTAATGGCCAGATCTGTGTGTAATCAAAGCCACCTCTTCATCTACTCTTTCTCTTTTTCTCTCACAGATACATTCTACAGTTTCTCCTTCTTCTTTCCCTCCTTTAAATCTCTTTCTCTCTGTTGGGATAACTTATAAAAGGTTGTGAAAGAGCGACATGTGCAGAGCAGACCTCAGAACAGACAACCCTCCCCTCTCCTCCTCCCCTCCTCACATACCAGAGAAAACTCACCCACTTGCCAGAGAAAAGGGAGGAAAAATTTATGTTTGAAAAAAAATAAAATCCTAACTTGGAACTGGTCTATGTGCACCCATGTGTCATCATTTATTTCCAATGTAGGGTTCCTGGAATCAGCGCATTAGAACGGGGTGTTGAAATAGAGAGTTTTTCTGCTGTGCTTTGGGGACAGGTGCATTTTGGTAAAAGCCGCTGACTTATTGGTGATTGAGGGAGCCTTTTAAATGGAATAATTGCTAGCAGAGGGGAAAAGGAAGACCGGGAGCAGCAAGAGAAACTCCTGATTTTCATCAGCCACTCTTCATTCTATTTGAAATCTTCCTCCTTGTCTCTTTCAGTCTCTTACCCCTGCCTGTTTCTCTTTAACACTCTTCCATTTGTTCTCATATCGTCTGTCACTGTCACTCTAAATAGTATTTTATGACTTCAACTACTGCTCAGCAACTTCTCTTCTTACGTGATCATCCTGCAGGGCCCTGCAACATGTTCTCAAACCTGATTGGAGTCTTGTTTTCCTGTCCAACATGACTCCAGCCCAGATGAAACTGAATGTATCTTCTAACAACTATTGTGTGTGTATCAAAGCCTAATATATGTTGTCCGTCTATGCCATAGAGCTCCATTGTTGTCCAAAAAATCTTGCTGCAATAGCGCACCAAATGTGGATTAATCTGCCACTGAAAATAGTCCCCAACAAATGCACTATTTCCTCCTGTTTGTTTGATGAAAAACTACAGTGACCAGCTGTTTTAGGGAATTACAGAGTCTTTTCTAAACATGAAACAATATATTTGTGAGGTGTTTTAAAGATTTAAGTCTTTAGGAACCAATGGGCTCGTAGCAACAAACCGGGTAGGGAATTCAGAAAATATAAAGAGATGGATTAACATGTTCTTGTTGTTGTCCTCTGCTGTGGTGACCGGTCTACAGCAAAGGTGGCGGACTTGTTCTGGAAAGTTGTATATATAAGAAGTGGACGTAGTCACTGTTACGTCACCCATTGGTTTGTGGACTGCCGTTTTGAAGCCTTGAGTTTGGCATTTTGGCTGTCGCCATCTTGATTTTTGGCCTTGAAACTAGCGATTGAGACCATAAACTCATGTTTGCAATGTTTACTGAGGTAATAAATCAAGTGAGAGGTAGGCTCATTTTCTCATAGTCTTCTATACAATCAGCTTTTCTTTTTGCAACCAGAGGAGTCGCCCCCTGCTGGCTGTTAGAAAGATTGCAAGTGTAAGGCACTTCCACATTGGCTTCACTTATTCAGACCTGGAGGTTGACCACTGGTCACGACAGGCTACTACTCTTCCCAAGTAGATCACAGAGTGTATCTCCAACCATGGTGATGTAATGTTTTTAGCACCCCTGTTGTCTTCTTATGAATCGACCTCATGATGTTTTCCAGCAGGGTTAAAAACTGAAGTCCCCGGTGAGTCAGTGAAATGGCAGTAATCCCTGTTAGTGGAGTTGTTCTGTTTCCTTTTAACAGCGCAGGCCAGAGCACCCTCTCCATCCTGTGAAAATATTTTGAATTGCCAGTGAAACATTAGAAATGAACCATCAAACTCTGCACTACAGGCCTGCTGCCTTCGCCCCCGCTGGGTGAGTGGAGCCTTAGTGTCCTGCAAAAACCCCACATCTCCAAAACAACCCTCTGTCCAACACATGTTAACCTTTACAAGCCTGATCCTCCCATTAAGTTCCTCCAAAAGTAATTTTTACATAAACATTTCACCACATTGTGTGACATACAGTATTTCTGCATCTTTTTTTTTTCGATACTTGATTAAAACCATATGATGTTTACACTTAAATATAAAAAAAACAGGCTTTTATTCCCGGGGTGTGATGGTGCACAAAAGGCAGGGTTTGGTACGTAGGTTGTTTTGGGGGATACTGTTTTGGTACAGTAAAAGCAACTGTTGGGGCAGTGGCTAATTCCTGGATGACTGCAGTTTGTGCTCATTTAGGAAAAGCACAGAGTGACTAATTTGCATGTGCAGCGTATCCTCATGCAACGGTTTGGATAATATCTTAAGAAAAGTTATTTCTCATTTTTTGTGCGTTTTCCTATGAATGTCCAGCAACACTTGTCAATTTCCGCTCATTACATGCATACAGTCTTTTCAAAATAAACTTCCTTCTTCACGGGAAACAACTTGGTTAGTAAGTAAGTGACGTAACTTAAATACAGAAGTTACGTGACAAATAAATCAACAGTGTCTTCTCATGGGGCACAAACACCGGTCTCCTGGGCAAAAGTCCGGTGTTTTTTCACCCACCCATCCGTGCAGCGTTTGTCGCTCTTCATGATTATGTGGATTACATACAAATTGATTTTGTGGGATACGAATTACAGTGCATTACTTTTCGTAGGTATAGCTCCGAATGGTGTATGAGAACAGCCTGGCATGTGAAGGAACATTATAGTGGAGCTCAAGCCTTGAAATAGGTTTATGTTTCCTGAAACATGCACACAGTTTCTTTTGTCCCTTTTCCAGTCTTGCTGTAAGTACTGGGAAAGGCTCCCAAAAGATAGATCTAAATGACATCTGTGCCTCCTCCAGCTTTGGTTTTTATGCCTCTGCGCCACTGACAGCTGTGGCCGGAGGCATTGTGTTTTTGGGTTGTCCATCCGTCCATCTGTACGTCCTTTCCAGCTCGTTCTCAGGGGCATGAAATACCAATGCTTTGTCATTCGATACCGCCGCATAAGGCACCTTTTCGCAACGGTATGAGATGCACCAGCCTTTCCATTACCTACAATGTAAACCCATCCACGGCAACAGTAAACGCTCAGGGAAAGTGTCGTGGTGACATAGTTTAAAAAGCGTTTCACTTTCACTTTACAATCAGCTGTTTGTTGTGGTCACAACGTCAAGTCACATTTGCACTGAACAAACGTAGCAGTTTTAAGCCCAACCATGTTGTTTTTTCCTAAACCTAACTAAGTGGTTTTGTTACCTGAACCTAAGAAAGTGTTTTTGTTTAATTTACAAATTTAGTGCGACGGAAAAAGTGACACCCGGAGGTCTGACAAAGCGTCAGTATATGACGAGTTGGGATGTGAACACGTCGGTGCGTACGTCTGTGATAATTAAATTTTTTTCTTGCCCCATTGATGACAGTAAATAACAACTGACCCACTGCAAAAGCTTTTTTTGGGGGGAGCTAACACTTTCACACATGCTTAGACTTAGACCTATTAGAGTATATTAGACTAATTCAGCAGTCATTATTTGGTTGGTAAGGGTACCACACGAATACGAGTCCCATGCCAAGCTGAACATCCTGTACTGAATAGTGCGAGACAAATTAAAGTATTCGAGATGTCTTGTAACATCATTTTATGACGTCTTTCCAGATTTCATCCCAACATGTTTTATATCTGTGGGTTCTTATAGAATTTTAAGTAAAGGGTGAGTAAATGTGTGGAGGTCATGGTGGTGAATGGGTGTGAAGCACATCCGACTTTCACGAAGGAAACCAGCCCTTAATGTTCGCCCCTTTTATTAACCGTAACCACAATCTTTCCCAAACCTTAACCAAGTGTTTTAGTTGCCCGACCCGAACCATACTGCTGTTTCTATGCATTGATATTGCATTGGAAGCGTCCGGTATCTGCATTCTTGTCTGGTGATATAGGTTTGGACAAAGTTGAAGCGGTCTCCGAGCCCTGCTGTGACCAAGTAAAATTATTGAACATAAAAAATGCATGAGGAAAAGTTTAAAAAAGGCAGTGATAAAAATGAGGGAAATCAGGGGGTTTTCAAGCTGTTTAAAGTTGACCTTTTGGAGATAGCAGGTTTCTGCAGGGCACAGCCGATTGGCAGGTAACTAACAGCGCAGCCTGGCTCAGATCACGCCGGCCCAGCCTGCGCCAGCCAGCGTTGAGTAATGCTGTTAGTAAATACCAGGCCAATTATTGCTAACGAGGGCCTAATTGGAACCAGATGAACATTTATTGAATTTGTCAGAGAAAGGTAGAGTGGAGATAGCTAATGAAGTGCAGCCGCAGCGCAGCGCCGGGCCAGGCAGCCAGGCGCTGGGGGGAATGCTTAATTCACCTGGCATTGCCGTGATGTTCTCCCAAGTTTCTGGTTTTATACTCATTTAATACTGCAGAGACATTTGGACAAAAAGTAGCAAGTCAAAAGGGGAAAAATTCCATTTTATTTGCCAGTCGATATAATATTTCTTCATTTAAAAAACAAAGCTTGAAAATTCACAGAGACGAGCAGTCGATGTGTCGCTTAATTTCAAATTCCAGTCAAATAGTTTCTGAACCCTAAAATCTGAAACATTTAAAGTCTAAACACAAAGCCACCAAAGTGTTGAGTTGATGTCCTGACGTTCCCTCAGAGTAATTATATGTTTGGCTGCTTCACACAGAGAGACTGACTGACACTGTGGCAAACACACACACACACACACACACACACACTCAACCCCGTTCAGCTGTTGTTGGTTACTGTATGTAACGTGGGAAATTTCGTCAGTGACATAACTACACAAAGTCTGTCAGGAAGATGCAGTTTCTATTCATTTTATGAGGAATGAATGGGTTCTTTAAGCCAGTGGTGGAACGTAACTAAGTGCATTAACTCAAGCACTGTACTGAAGTATAATTTTGAGGTACTTATCTGAGTATTTCAATGCTATTTTATGCTACTTTAATCCATTACATTTCAGGGGGAAATATTGTATGATAATTTCATAAAATACAATGTAGTGCTATAGATTAAACTATCCGACAGTATATGAAATAGAGCTCCACCTCCACCAATTGTAACATTAAAATGCTGCTTACATGTCAATGCATCAGTGATAATATCCCCAACAAGTACTTTTACTTCTAATATTACATTTGTTGTACATTTTGCTGATGAGACTTTGGTATTTTCAAGTAAAAGTAGAATATTTTTTATGAGTAGTATTGCTACTTTTACTTATCTTATAGTAAAATGAGTATACTTGTTCCACCACTGCTTCAAGTGTGTCTACAACTTAAGTTTTCTTTAATGTATCACACATGCATATTGTACATATGGTATGTGTCAAACATTCGCTACCACTGCTGCACTAATCTATAATATTTATATTAACAATAGATTAAAGGGGACATGTCATGCTCATTTTCAGGTTAATACTTGTATTTTAGGTTTCTACTAGAACATGTTTACATGCTTTAATGTTCCAAAAACACATTATTTTTAGCCGTTTTAGCGCCTGTCTCTTTAAGACCCCCTCCCAAAAGCCCAGTCTGCTCTGATTGGCTTGTAAGAAAATATGGTGCTCATTTGCAAAGTTAGTTCTCAAGCTGTGAGCGGTATATTCTAATGAGCCTGCATGTGACATAGGAAGGGGAGCCAGATCTGAATGGCTTGTTGTATTAGATGGTTTCTGATCTAGACAGCACACAAAAACGGACTGGGTTGTCTCATTTCACAATTTGTGGGTTGGTAGGAACTCCAGATACCCAAATATGAGCAAAAGCACTGACATTTTCTCCATTTAAAATGTCCCCTTTAAATTACTATACAAAAGACTTTTGTTATGTTAATTTAAAGCGTCAGTTTCTTTAAATGTTAAAGCTGCACTAAAGAGTATTCATCTTTGTAGCTTGACTTTGAGTCATTGCTGCAATCCATTATAACTGCTGTGAATCCGAGCTTAATACATCCATCCACTGCAACAAAGCATCTTTATTAGGCATTCTTTAAAGGTCAGAGAAAGCTTTTGGTTGTCAACACCAGGGCTGTATTAGACCAAAGAAATTCTTAGTCGACTAACACTCATACGATTTAAATCGATTAGTTGATTTAACGACAGATCTGTCAAACTGAACACAAAAGCACCACTTTAAATCTTGTATTTACCAGCGATGTGCTCATAAGTTTCGTGGAAATAAGTCATTTATCATGAAAAAAGCATGAAAAACAACTAATCGACTAAAGAAATCGTAGTTGAAAAAGACCAAAACGACCGATTAGTCGACTAATTGACTAAGAGTGGGTAGCCCTAGTCAACACTGACTACTGGTATATGAGACTGGACACCAAACCAGGACACATTGAAGACGAATGCCCGTCCACCACTGAACATGACCCAGAGGACGCTGTGTTGGTTTTAATTGGCTCACATTGTGAAATGAGGTCGACCTCTGCCCTGATTCAATCCTACATCTCCCTTTTTTTTAGCTCCATCCTCTTCCTCCTCCTCCCTCCATCATGTCATCCATTCCTCCTTTTACCCCCCACCCCCATTCCCCACCCTTCCTCTTTGTCTCATTATACAGTCGCTTCTCATCCTGCCAGCTGATGGTTCAGTGCAGCGAGACCCTCGGGCTCCGCTCTCTGTCCCTTTGATTTCCATCCACAGACAACAAAAAGGAGGGCACACATCCAGTGTACACACACACATACACACAAACACACACACACACACACACACACACACCAATTCAACTGCACACATACTGTACTTTATATACATATACTGTAGGCCAACACTGTCTGTGGAGTACATGAGTCCATCTATGCAAATATCTGTTCAGTCGATGCTCAGCCATTCACTGGTCACACTGTCCACTGACATTCCCTCACAAACGTGCGTTTGTGTGTGTGTGTGTGTGTGTACGGAGCTTCTGTTGGACGAAAGCCTCAAACCTCAAAATGAAAACATTCCAGCAGCTAATTACCAGCCACATATTTTTGTAATTACAAGCCAACAGTGAACGCATCCTCAGCATATAAACCAACACATGCACACTTGGATTATAACGTGCTTGTAGCTGAGCCGCCTGGATGCGTGACCTTCATTAGTTTAAAGACATTAAGGTTTCTAGAATACAAGAAAACAGCTGAGATGTTTGTACCTATGAAGCTACAAGAGTTCATGCACTCTCACTTTTCTACAAAGGAAAGTGTGTTTTGTGTTTTCTCTGACAGCGTGGACACTAGTACGACTCTGACTAAGTTAGACAAACCTATGCCGCCTGAAAATAATCATGACCTTGTTGACCAGTAGTTGACCACCATTGGTTGCCACAATTGAAGGCAAAATGCTCTACAAACTTTCTATTTTTCCTGTGTAAACCCTCCACATTTTAGTTTTTTTGTGTTGCGTAAACTACCGGCTTTAAACTTCTGCCAGAGCTGAAAAACAGGAGTTAAAATTTTGCTTATGTTGTTGTGCAGCATACTTTGTTAAAAAACAAGTTTGTTTAGTTTGAGGTTTGGCAGTTGTCTATTCAGATCTTTCAGGCACCATTGTGCGATATCACCAGTACACAATTTGATCGGGTAGATATTTAATATTTCGGAATCAGAATATGAGCATATCCATAATGTAAAACTCCTTCACAGTGCACAGAGCAAACTTTTTATCAGTTGGTAGGATGAATGGTATTTATGTTGCTTATAGATAACTTGTCATCATTCTTAAATTAAATTTAATGAGGGGGAGTGTGTTGCAGATTCATCATGAGCTGTTCCCTTCCTTTTAGTTCTAAATGTAAAGCATATATATTTAGAAAAATTACAAGTGGAAGTCAATGAATCAATGAATACATTTTGTTCCACAGCCCAAAAAATAATCCATAAATGAATTGTACTAAAATTAGCAGTGATCTTTGATTGTCAATATGCACAAAACTTGTCCGAGACAAATTCCCCTTCCATAAGAGAGAAAATCAGCCATATAGACAAAAAACTATTTGAGTAAATTAGGGCTGTCAAAGTTCACGTGATCATAACGCGTTAACGCAAATTCGTTTTAACGGCACTCATTTCTTACACGCATTATTGCTATTGAACTTTCGAAGGTGGTAGTGGGCTCAGTTTTAAAGCTAGAGTGAAGATACTGGCATCATATGAAACTGGAAAACTGAATAAAACCATGGTTACCAACCATGTCATACGAGCTTGTCATGAAAGAGGCTAAATAACACTCCAAACTTGCGCTGAATTTTGGCAAGGAAAAACTGTCATTGTTTATATATATATATATATGTATATATATATATATATATATATATATATACATATATATATATATTAGATACTTGACAAATCTCCCTTTAAGGTACATTTTGAACAGATAAAAAAATTGCTCTTAATTTGTGATTAATCATGGAGAATCATGCGATTAATCATAATTAAATATTTTAATCTATTGATAGCCCCAATACATATATATCAAGAGTTATTCAGCTCATATTCATAGAATACAATAGTTGCCTAAGGAAGTTTCATGATTGTTTTCAATGAAGCACACATTTGTAAAAGGGACTCTATGCAGAGTATACCATGAGTCGTCATTTTGCCGAACTTATGTCTTTTTTAAATAATTTTCAATACTTTTTTTCAACCTTGCAAAAGATTGATCCTCTCTTACGGGGGCTTATGTAACAGACCTTACCGTGCTTATGTTATTATTATATGCATCCTGTCATATTGTGCTCAGCAGTCTTTATGTTGGAGGGCCTGAAAAGGGATTTGTCAGCTTTACATTCTGCAGCAATGGAGAACAGTTTCCTCAGAATAATTCTGCGATCATTTTAATTTCCCTGTGATCATCATTGTGTCCTGACCTACATGCTGAGTGAAGGCTTTCTAAGCTTCTCGACACCTGCCTTTCCTCTGTAACATCGCCATCTATTGGAATACTTGTGTATTGCAAGTGAAGTGACACAACATACTGTAGTAGTACTGATTATAGAAACATGAAGATGCGTCATTAGCATGCGTCTCCCTGTCATTACAGTCATGATAGTGTCTGTCTGTGCATACATATATGTGTGTGCGTGTGTGTGGCTGTGTAAACTCAGGCTTGCACACACAAACATCATAAAGTCTTTATAGTCCAAATCCGGCTCTGTTTGTCAGCTGGGCTTCATTCACAAAACGTGGCTCTGCCGGCAGCATTTCCTCTGCTTTCTATTTGGGGAAAAAACAAAAAAAGAACCGCTAACTTTGTTCTGAAGGTCTGTGTTTGTTTTTTCAGACCTGTCTGCTCTCTCTCTCCCCGTACGGCAAAAATGAATCCAAGCGGAGAGCCAGAAATTCGGGGATAGATTGGGTTACACTACTTCCCAGAGACAAAAGTGGCCTGTATGGGAGGGTCGGCCATGACAGTTGGCAGTTGGTTCAGTTTGGGGCGAACCTGATACCATAATTTAGATCTGCCATAAACACACAGAAATGAGACACAGACCTACTCTCCCTCTGAAATACAACCATGGGAAAACTGGACATTTTGGCCGCAAAAGCGCTGCCCCAACCGTAACATGAAATCCATGCTTTTATGATTAGATGTAACGTGTTTATCATTTGCTTACACAAACTGATGGAAAGTATTTGCGTGGCCTTGTCCATGCTGCCTGCATGTGTGCGGAGCAGCTTGGGAGCAGGTATTGGTTTCTGCTCAGGAGACGGTTTGGTAATGACCCCGTGTTTAGACATGCAGATTGTGCTGACTCTCTCTGGTTTCCTTGTTGACCCTGAGGTCTGGCGTGCGCGTCGACGTGAAAGATGAATTGTCATAATCATTGTTTTCAACTGTTCGGCCGTGCGGCAGAGTGTGTTTTTCTGCATGTGCTCATTACCGAGTGTGTATGTGCGTGTTGACGTCTCCTGATTAGCTCTGGCACCGCCGCCGAGCGAGAGGAGGGTTGTGGAAGATTAGCTTAGCGGGATGATTTCCTGTCAGATCTGCAGGAATCAAGTCTTTCCAGCAGAACGGCCAACAGTCAGCAAACACATGCAGCGCCGGATAGATGTTTGATATCGTGGATGCAACTTCTCTGCCAGCTCTGTAGGACAAAATACTTGTTGCGGTCAAGCGGACAAAACCAGGCTGAAGCCAGTGGCGAGATGAAGCACTGCCTCTAACAGCCTCTAGATGCTATCTCCAACAGAGCGCTGACATTATTATCGCAGAGATGTTAATGCTTGAAGGAAAGTTTCTCGCTTGCTTCTTGGTTGACAGGTGTCTGAGTCGGCATTATTAAAACGTTATTTTGAGTGTCAACGGTTTCAGAAGTAAAAGTTCTGTTCATTTTCTCAAAGGTGGTGTGAGGTGACCAATGGGGCAACCTCCGGGTCTGAAAAGTGAAGCCAAAGTGCCTTCAACTTGCATTCTTTCTAACAGCCAGCAGGGGGCGACTCCTCTGGTTGCAAAAAGAAGTCTGATTGTATAGAAGTCTATGAGAAAATGAGCCTACTTCTCACTTGATGTATTACCTCAGTAAACATTGTAAACATGAGTTTATGGTCTCAATCACTAGTTTCAAGTCTTCTTCAATACAGCATGATGTTCATTTAAAAATGTCTTTTTCAGCGTTCGGTCGTACTTAGCTACACCCTCTCGTGTCACTTCTGGTT
Organism: Sebastes umbrosus; assembly: GCF_015220745.1. Lineage (NCBI taxonomy): Eukaryota > Metazoa > Chordata > Actinopteri > Perciformes > Sebastidae > Sebastes > Sebastes umbrosus. The sequence continues at coordinate 29,247,620 of NC_051273.1, read as the reverse complement.
GCAAATAACAAAGATGGCGACTGCCAGAAACCAAGATGGCGACAGCCAAAATGCTGAACTCGAGGTTTCAAAACCATAATCCACAAACCAATGGGTGACGTCACGGTGACTACGTCTACTTCTTATATACAGTCTGTGCTTCGACAAAAGTTGCAACTGAGGCTCATGGGCATCGTAGTGTTTCAAGCCATCCACCAAAGCTTCTCAAAAACATAGAATTTAATGGCTGCAACATAAACCTATAGTGTTGTAAATGATCTAGGATACACCAGTGTTTCTCTCTGTGGGTTCGTCACTGTAAGCAACCTGTAATTGCTGAGCAGAGTCACTGATGGTGAAGGCTGCCATGTTTTTGCTTTCTGATAGGTCTCTTCACTTGTTAAGAAGATCTAAGCAGCGTCTTAAAGGGGACATATCATGAAAAACTCACTTTTTCAGTGCTTGTGCACATACATTTGGGCATCCGAAGTGCCAACACACAAGCTGTGAAATAAAACAACCCAATCAGTTTTTGTGGGCTGCCTAAATCAGAAAACATGTGATTCAAAAAGCCATTCAGATTTGGCTCCCCTTCCTATGTCACATGCAGGCTCATTAGAATATACCGCCCACAACTTGAGAACTACCTTTACAAAGGTGCACTATATTGCTCTCTCAAGTCAATCAGAGCAGTCTGAGCTTTTTCTGGAGGGGCCCTTAAAGAGACAGGCGCTGAAACAGAGTGTTTCAGACAGAGGGTGAACACAGGTATATTCAGACAGACAGTATGAGAAAAATAATGTGTTTTTTGAACATTAAAGCATGTCAACATGTTCTAGTAGAAACCCAAAATACAAGTATCAACCTGAAAATGAGCATGATATGTCCCCTTTAAATTGTATCATTAAATCTACAGTCTGTAGTTAGGCGTCAAATTTTGCACTGATTAACTTTCAAACTTCCGTCAGCTCCCAGGGAACGGTCATCAAACTGGATTATGGATTTAATGTAATTTCTGTTCTGTATGAAGTGATGTTGCATACTCAGACTCAATTATAGGAGGCTATTGATCCCAACTGGAGGGACAGAGAAGACAGAAAAGAAGCAGAGACACAAAGAAAATGGTCACCTCCGATAGATTCTCTCTCTCTGTCGGTGAGAGATCCGAGCTGTGATGTAAAGAGGAGGTGTGTGGGTGGTTTGTGTTTGAATCATTTGGCTTATGATGAAGCGTTTCTGTGAGAGAGAGACAAATGAAGGGAGAGATCTCCTGGGTAGAAGAGCCAAAACTTGTCATTATATCTGGGCGTTTATGTTGTGCCGTCATTTTGGACAGTTTCCTTACATATTGAGTTTTCAGATGTTGAACAAATTCAACAGTTGTCGAGCTGTCACATCAATGAAAAATTAGGCAAATTAAACCAGGAAAACGGACCAAAAGTACACTGAAGTACTGGTGTGTCTACATACTTTTGGCCATATAGTAAATCCTGTTTCCTTCTCTATTTATTTCTTTCACTCTCCTTAAACCTCTAAATGCTAAATTCCCCCCTGACTCCTCCTGTCTGACAGATAACTGACTGTATGATTCATATGGAGGGAGAAAGGGAGGGATCAGGATGGAGAGAGGAGGAGAAAACTCAATCAGATGATGTGTGATTGATGATGTGGTCGTCATGACGAATACTACATGATGTCACCCTCTTTGTTCTGCAGGGAATGTGTGCATTCCCATTGGTTGGAGACCCTGATTCCTACATGAGGATGAAATAAGAGCACATACATACAGTATCTTTGCTGCTTATGTACTTTTTTTATTATGTTCATATGCACTCAGTAAAGCACATAGTATACACTCTGTATCGTGTAGGGCTAAATTTGTTTTCACGCCACTAATTTATTTAACACATTAACGCAAATTGTGATTTGAAGATTGTAGTGGGCCCAGTTTTTAGAGTGAAGATACTGGCATCATATGAAACTAGAGAACTTGGAATCCATTGGTACCAACCATTTCATACTAGCTTGTTGCGAAGGAGGTTAAATAATGCTCCAAACTTACGCTAAATTTTGGCGAGGAAAAACTGGCATGGCCATTTTCAAAGGGGTCCCTTGACCTCTGACCTCAAGATATCTGGATGAAAATGGGTTCTATGGGTACCCACGAGTCTCCCCTTTACAGACATGAACACTTTATGATAATCACATGCAGTTTGGGGCAAGTCATAGTCAAGTCAGCACACTGACACACTGACAGCTGTTGTTGGCTGTTGGGCTGCATTTTGCCATGTTATGATTTGAGCATATTTTTTATGCTAAATGCAGTACCTGTGAGGGTTTCTGGACAAAATTTGTAATTTTTTTGAGTTGTTAATTGATTTCCAATAATTATATACATACATTTGCATAAAGCAAGCATATTTGTTGACTCCCATGTTGATAAGAGTATTAAATACTTCACAAATCTCCCTTTAAGGTACATTTTGAAGTGATACAAATTTAGCAATTAATTTGCGATAAATCATAATTTAAACTATGGACAATCATGAAATGAATCACGATTCAAATGAAAATGCCATGTTCTTCAATTGCCTTGTACAACCAACAGTCCAAAAGCCGACGCTATGCAATTGATAACGTGGAAAATCAGTAAATCCTCAGATTGGACAAACTGGAACCAGAGAATGTTTTCACAATTTTGCTTTATAAATGACTGGAATGATTAATTGATTATCAAAACTTCTTCATTTGTTTTAATCAGCTATAAGTTGCAGCACAAACATTTGGATTTGGATGCACATATTGGCCCCCAGCTGTAAAGCACCCCCCCCTCGTTCTCTGTTGATCTCAGCTTTCCTCTTTCCTATTACCCTTTAACCCCCCCTCCTCTTGAGTACACTCTGCCTTTATCTTTGTGTTGATCCCCCATCCCCTCAGTCCCTGGATGAGGTAATTTCCTGTCTGGCTGACTCACAGCGCTCACACCTCTGAATGAAGGAGGGACGCAGGCGGCACTGTAAAAGAGCGTCAGATCTGCATCCAGAAAAAGCTGTTTGTTGGCTCCGATTTTGGATTTTTCTGCCTCCGTCGGGGCAAAACAGTGCAATTAATACACCGATATACATACAGGGGTGAGAGGTCAGCATATCTACAGGCACGGGAATGTTCATGCACACATACAGAATCAGATACAGTATATGTAGACATACTATATCCCTGGAGGTCAACTAGAAATCCACTCATTCTATAAACTTGGACAATGACACACAGGTTGCACTGACCTGTCAGTGTTGCATTGACAAGGTTTCCTCTTTGGCAGCCATCATCATCATCATCATCAACAGCAGCAGCAGCAGCAGCTGTATTTCAGCCCCAGGAGCTGCCTGAGTTCAGGCCGTACTCCCCTCTCTCCTCCCTCCCTCTCTGGGAGTATCACGCTGCACCATCAACTCCAGCTCCGGGCTACGGGCCATCGGTCACAGCCTGCGCTCACTTCCGGGGGTCAGGTATCTCAGACAGCCTGGGTCAGGAGGGGAAGTGGTGCCGGAACATCTGATCCTGATCCAATTGAGCGCGCGCTCCCGCAGACCTGGAGTCAGTTCCAGCCTTTTAAAATCACCCGTCCAGTAAAACTGGGCCTGTCCAGCTTGGGTTCCACCTGGCAGGGAGTGATCTTTGTGTATCTCGTGAAGGCACTCTGCGTGATATAAAATACAGTCTTTGTAGCGATGGATGGGCCTTCTTGTTGATTGGCCCCAGAAGGCCTTTCAGTCAGCCAGCAGGGAGAAATGACCCAGGCCGCCCTGAATCAGATACTGCATTTATGACTCCATGTCCCCCACAAAATACATGACATCAGATGTGGTTTAAACTGAAATAGACTGTTAACTCCACACACACTATGGTAGCTGTAACCTTTTACCCTGTGACTGGTTGGTCGAATATAGAAAACTGTGGTTTCCACTGCAAACCAACCTCATCCTATTTATTTTCTATGATTCACAATTTTAGAGACAGCTGTGTATTGAACCTCAGTTTCGGAGAACCAGCTGATTTGTGTCCATAGCACCAAAGAGTTATGAAAGCTGTGAAGTGCAGCGATTGCTTAGTCAGAGTATAAGTCTTGTTTAAATCTTTTCTCATTAGATTTTTTTATTTTTTACTATTTTTTTGTTATTTAATAAACAAAACAAATCTAACATATGTATAGCTTATAGCTGTTTGTGTTAAGATACATTTGAACACTGAAGGTCATTGTAGAAAATGTAGCCTGGCTCCAGACCTCCTGAATTGCTGTTCACACCTCAGATTTTTTTCAGTAATTCGTCAGTTTCCACTGGCTGGAGACACAGCCAAGCCAAATGTTTGTAGGCGGGATAAAGACTGGGAGTGTCGTCCTCCTGTGCCTGAGCACGAAAATAAGAACACAAAAATGGATACAAAAATAGCAAATAGCATGGATGAGATTAATGCAGCTGCACAAGCTTTTGTAAATTAACTTATAGAAATAAAAACTCTAAAATCAACTTATTCCTTTAATCGTCATATAAATGTTAAGTGCTCTTAGTACCTGAAGCCACATCTGTATCGACTGAAATGACGTTGACGGACACGTCAGTCTCTACTGATTTGTTACGGCGAAATAATCCCCCAAAAGACAAAAAGCCAATATGAACACACAAACATACACATAGAAAAATGTAAAGTAAGGCATTGAAAAAGAGTATCTAGACCAAAAAGATACCAAATTTGCATCATTGAACACACAGGATGTACAGTTTCCTAGCAAGAACCATGCCACAACATTATATGATTAAAGGTTTAAGGATGGAGGGGATGTATGGGACGTTGAGGATGGATTGATGGATGTGAGAAAGGGGAAGATCCATAGACTTAGTCTCCGTGACGTCAACCATAGGATTCTGAAGAGCAGGGTGAAGCTAAGAGGCAAAGAGGTGGATCATCGTACAGCACCTACCTGTCACTCAAAGCGACTACGCCCTCAATTATGCCCAACTTTAAGCCTTAATACAATTTAAATGGATGAGTTATATAAAAATCCAACCCCCGTACAGTTGTCATGAACAGGGAAATTATCTATAGAGACCAAAACCGTTTTTTGTACCAGGCTGTAAACATGTTTATTTCTGCTGTAAAGTTGGGCATTTTAACATGAGGGTCTATGGGGTTTGACTAGCTTTTGGAGCCAGCCTCAAGGCATGCACAATATTGGGTAAGAGAGGGGATAAAAAAACAGAGATGAGAGGATGAATGGGTCTGAAAAGCAATGTGTATGGAGGAAATTATGTTTGACATGCGATTAGAAGTGTTTTTTAGCCGTGGACCTGCTCCCTAACCTCAGTTACTGTAACTTCAGATTCACAGCAGTAATGTCCTGGTTTCCTCAGGTCACGTAGAACAAAATGAAGACTTTGGCCGAGCAGCGAACACCGATATGTACCCTAAAACCTTCTGCTGCAGAACCTTACAGAGCAAAAACAGAGTTTGCTTGTTATTTATGTCCGCTGCTTCATCCCAAACAACCATTTTAATGTGATTTCTCTCAGAACCCCCATGTCAGCCGAGATGATTTGCCGGCAGGCTTCGGGTCCACATAAATGAACAGTGCTTTTGATCCTGTGTTATAAAGTAGAGTTGGCCCGGGCCCTCGCTTGTCCCCGCTGTGGAGAAGAGGTGAATAATCCACTTCCAGCTCGGGCCTCGCTCTGCAGCCGCAGTCTGCACCAGAACGTCTGGAGTCAGTGTGTTGCTGTTAAAGAGATTCAGATCCTGTTTTGCTTCATGCCTCTTGTTCTCTTGGCATCATTAAAGCAAAACAATGGCGCTCGGAGTAAATAGCCATGGAAACGCAGAGAGCGCTGCAGCTAAACACGGAGGCCAGCCAGGGTTTTTTTCAGCCGCGCGACCCACCGAAAACCGCCGCCGCAGGCTGCATGCAATGCACTCGTCTTGACCTCATCTTGATGTGCAACACTTAGTTTAATCCTCGCTATGCACATTACGGGATGCACATTATGCTTTCGCACAGCATCAAACCCCATTTAAAGGGTTAGAAAATAAGCGTAACGTCTGTAAATGAACTTGTTGGAAGCTAACATGTCACATAGTCGGGTATTTTTTTTGTTTGTTTTGTCTGTTTTTTTTTACCGCATTAACGTTGGCAGACGGACTGGAAAAGGCATCGAGCAGCCTTCGGGCCGAAACACTCCATCCATCGGTGCAGATCCATCCCAAAAAATCCTGATGGGAGGCTGGCACTGAGCTGAAGACTCCCCACCAATAGACCCTCCACTGCCACCTCCTTCACACCGCACCATCCTTCACTCACATACAGCTGCTGCCACCACATCTGGGAATGATTTTCATCTAAACCAAAGAGTGAGGGAAAGTGAGAGGAGGCAGATGAAGTCTACGATCAGTTATCCTCCACCCCCTGTAATGTCTTCTGTCTCCAACGGTTGTGACACACGGAGATCTGTAAAAGTCTCCTGAGACATTTTATTTTTCTGAGTTCCCATTATAGAAGTGAAAACTGCTTATTAGCCCTGATTTATTTTGTTGCCTTGTGGTTTGAACCAACTGAGCGTCCTGTGGGGGACGACTTGTTGATTTTGCAGCTATGACTGTTTGTGAGGTTAAAATACGTGATCTACCGATGGGAGTTTTGAACGGGGCTTATTTAAGTCATGAGATCATGTTTTCATATTGTTTGAATACGATTTTTATTGTATTTCTGTTCACTCAAGATATAAACAAGATAATGTCGTAAACAGAGATGGTTGAGATTTGTCAGGGAGTTTTATTTGCCATTATTTTAATACCTCTTGTTTTATTAGACCATTGTGGGCAATGTTGCAAATAAATAAGCAGGACTGTTAAATAGCAATATGTTTATGGGATTTTTGCTTCAAAGAGGGGATTTAACTTGATACATTGGCAAGGGCAATGGTAGCTTATTGCAGATATGGCTGTAGTCACAATGGATTCAATATGCTATCATTATTATCAGCCTTATTTGTATTATTATTACTGTAACTATTACTGACATTATTATTAGTAGTAATATTTCTATTATTATTATTCAGGCTATTATTACTGATTATTCTATTATCACTCTATTACATCCACCGCTATTGATTATTGTTATTAGTCCTCTTTGTATTACTACTTATAGCTGTTGTGCTATTATTGTGGTTGCTTTGCAACTCTGTGCATCTCTCTCTCTCTCTCTCTCTCTCTCTCTCTCTCTCTCTCTCTCTCTCTCTCTCTCTCTCAACCCAACCGCCCAAAGTTTCTACCCGTTAAAGGGGAGTACTGTTGCACCAAGTGCATGCTCATGGTGCATCTCTTGTTGGGTCTCTTATTATAGAGTACGGTCTAGACCTGCTCTATATGAAAAGTGTCTTGAGATAACTTCTGTTATGATTTGATGCTATATAAAAATAAATTTAATTGAATTGAATATCAAAATGCCACAAAGACTTCTAAAACCACTCCAGCTGTTTATTCACCTCTCCACTGTACATCAGTGTGCTTAGTAGGCTCAAGACATTCATATTTTCACCAAAAAATGGCTTAATGCACAGCAACAGCTTACCACGGATGGTTAGCTGTTCATTGTTCGCAACTGTGCTTTTTTATGTTGGTCCCACACAACAGATTCAAACAGTTAACTGTGCCTGATTAATGGCATACTTGGCACACTCTCTAAGGATCCAGCTACAACATTTTTAGGGCAACGTTTCAAACCACCTGTAAGTTCTATAATGTTTCCCTTACTGATGTGAAGTCACTTGTTGAGCATATTCACTAATGAAGTTTGATTAGTAATGCTGTTCATTTTTATTATCTCCGCCAGGAGATTATGTATTCGGTAGCGTGTGTGCATGCGTGAGTGTGCATGCATCTCTGTGTCTGTCTGTCCACGGCTAATCTTGCATACTACATGACCCATCAGCCTAATATTTGTTGTGCTCATTTATGACTGTATGCTCAAGGACCTCTTCTGGTTGCAGTGATTCAAACTTTTTGAAAAACCTATTTTATTGACTGTTTTATACCGCCGTAGACTGCTGACTTCTCACTACTAGTGTTGCCAACTTGGCAACTTTGTTGCTAGATTTAGCGACTTTTCAGACGCCTCTTCGCAACTTTATTTCTAAAAAGCGACTAGCGACAAATTTAGCGACTTATCCATGCTCTTTTTATGTCGGTAGGAATAGAGCTATTTCGCTGTTAGCAGCCAGTGGGAATTCTATGGTGTGTTTGGTTAACAGAGATACACTCTCATTAAAATGAGAGTGTATCTGTTGTGTGAGATGTCCAAGTGTAGTCTACTGAATGCACTTTTCTAGTTTATTTAGAGCTACTCTCTCTTATATTCTGCATTACACAGTTAGATTTTTTTGTGCTTCTAGCTGTAACCTTGCAATACGTTTATTTGCCGACAGTCCAGACTGATGTTAGCCTGCAGTTCATTACATCACTTTGTATTTTGGTCGGGCCCTCTCGCCCCTCAGCGGGCTTCGCTTTAGAGACAGCCAGTCTTTAAATTTTCTGCCTGATAAATTTTCCCAATAAATAAATCTCAAAACACTGAGCTGTGTTTTCTCTGAACGTCAGCCCAACTGTTTAGTCCGTCATTATGAGCCTCGTGGTGTGAGGAGAACAGATTATTCACTGGAAAACAAAATGGAAATAAATATAGTTCCATCTCAGAAAAATAAATTGGGTTATTTTACACACTTGTTAAAAGTTGCTCGATGTATTTAGTTTTGGTTAACGGTGTGTGAGAACAGTAGCACGTGGCCTTCCCTCCCTCATTAATCTATTTTAAGGGTGAACTGTAATGTAATCTGTTGCAGGGACATTGGCATTGAGTGTGATTTTATTATGAACATTTGTAATGAATCTCAGTTATATGGATCCAGCGTGTGTGTGTGTGGTCAGACTTAATACTCACTAATAACAGCAGTGTGACCTCTGCAGTAGCCAGCTGGCTGAGTGACTCAATGCTGTTTCAAATCATCACACTCCATCTTATTGTTTTAAATATAGAACGAACTGGTCTGCGCTGGGTTGTATTTGCAGTTTTGTTAATGGTGAAAACACACAACATTCCTTTTCTCTGAATATTCAACCTAATGTCTTGAAGTGTCTGACTCAAAAGCCTAATTTTAGTTGAACTGTATCACTCATCTCTCCCCTCATATTCACCCGACTCAATAGTTTCTATTCAAATGTAACTACAGTATTGGTTGGTTCACTCTTGATGCCCCCGGGTGGTCAAAAACAAATCAGCTTTTGCAGGTTTGAGGTGTTGAGACTGAGCACAAAGTGAGCTTCTGCATTACTTTGTGCAAATTTGACTCTTTGAATATTTGTGCAGTCTGCATTTATTCACCCCAAACAGTCAATGAACAAACTGTTCAGAGGTTCGTTGTAAACTAGCTGATGACTGTGTGTGTGTGTTGACAGCCTCAGCCTTTGTCTGTTCTCCAAACGGACCTGGAGCTCAAGTTCATTGTATTATTTTCCTCCAGGTTACTCTCCTTTTTCTGTTATCTGTGTACGTTAAAGAACTGGAGACATTATCACTTGGGGAAAGTGCCAATCTAAAAAATGTTCAGTTAGCATCCTCCCTCAGTCCACACCACCCAGGGTGAACTCGCCTCCACTTCTGTCTTTGCCTTGGCTTTTTATGCAATTTACTCCAACTCTAAAATTTGCTTTGTTTATAGTCTGAACCTTTAGACCTTCATCAAGTACCCGATGTTCCTAAAGATGAAACATCAAGGTGAGAATAGTGACCGATAGTGAGCGGGAAGTTTCTAGTTACTGAGTACAAGATTTGTCTTTGGTCTTTGTACAGGCACGATGGTACCAGCACATAACTTCCCTTAAACTACTTAACTTAAACTACTAATTGTCATTTTTACCTTTTTTTTCATGTATGGATTAAACAAACAAGACAGAACATGTTTGGACAGAGCAAAGCTGACTGTTTCACCCTGCTTCCAGTCGTTATGCCAAGCTAGGCTAACCACATCCAGCTCTAAACAAACAGACACAAGATTGGTGTTAATCGATGTAGGGATGTCACGAGAAGCGATACTTCGGTGCCAATGCCAACATTTTGAAAATGTGACGATATTAGTTTTTCTACAGTAGCCTACTGCAGGTACCTTAGGTACTGTCAGGGCTCAAGACTAACGGCACATTGAAAATGTGTTTGGGATGAAGTAAAGTCACTATCGACGTGTCCAGGGGACACAACCTATTTTTTCCCAGGTCATGCTACATTGTGAACAACAAATCTGTGTTGAAATCGGCAGGATGAGAGTTAGTTAGAGTTAGCTGTTTGCAGCCGGTAAACGGCACAGTCCTGCACGGAGCTTGCTGCTAACATTAACATGGGGGTGCCATTGATTTACATTATGATGTGTTCAGTCTCTGTTCAGTAAAAAATAATATTGGGTGAAGGTAAATTCTAACATTATCATGGTGTGATCAAACGTAATCTTGTAAAATGTAGTTTTTGGCGAGAAATTTGAATAAATCCAGTTGTTTGAAGGAGATGTTTTCACAGCAATTTGAAATAGATAATAGAGAGGGAATTATGACCTGTTTAACTTCCTAACAAACACCATTATGCAAATGGTAATAAAGGAGTGGATGTAGAGGTACATGGGATTTATTGTTTTATTTTAGTTTTTTACTGTAGCATAAATTGGTATCGAGAATCGTGGAATTTCATTGTTATTGGTAACGACTACTACATTTTTGGTATCGTAACATCCCTAAATAGGCATGCAAGTAAATATACTGAACTAATCACGGCTCTGTATGAATCAAAATGATCTCACCTGACTTTGAATATAATAAACTATGCTTCAGCGTCCACTCAGTGTGCAGGTTTTATCTGGATCCTCTACAGTGCGTCTCCTTATTTCTATCTGTCCACGATTTTTAATTAGCTCCTGGGGATATTTTTAGTGGCTCTCTTGATGATTTAATTAGGTTTACAAATGATATTTTCTAACCACCATGTCTACCGTAGGACCGTGGCAGCACAATAAACACAATCAGACGTTCCCTCTGCAGAATTGCATTAGGGGGTTTTGGCACTGCCAGAGAGCAAGGCTGGAAAATGTCGAGCTAGCTGGCATCAAGGAGCTCCTGTTACCGGTAAAGGGGGAAAACTCCCAGCGCTCTGCCAATCCAAAGCACACACACTCATACAGTCCCACAGAGTCACACACTCTCATGCGAACTCCCAATTACACTCCTATTCCTGTAGAGATGGTTTTAAAACCTCTCTGGAGTTGACACAAAGATGAAGCAGAGGGTAGGGGTTAGTAAACTGTCATGGCAACAAAACAGCCTTCAGTGGTGCATGCAAATGGGCAGAAATTGGGAAAGGGACAGTGGAAAATTATTTTGGATCCTCCCTTGTTGTTGTACCCATAAATTTCAGGTTTTAATCCTTTCTGATTCTAATAACGGGGTCCGAGTTTGTTCCCAAATAATAAAAAGGACTCAGTGGGGTAGAAGTTTGAGCATAGTGAGCCTGGAAAAATGTTCTAATGCTCCTTTTTTGCCCCCCTTCTCTCATATTAGATTATGCTCTCATGCTGGAAAAGTCCTGCAGAATTAGGATGATTTCATTTCACGGGCACGTCGTGTTGTAATAAATTCAGTCTTCTCTCTCTGTGCGTGACCTCTGGATGAGCTGCTGCGGTCGCCGTCTCTTCTCCAACTCTTGTCGACTCCAAATTGGTCTTCAGTTTTCAGTGTAGGTGATGCACTTGTGTCTAACTCCCATGATCATTTTTGGCCATCAGTGTGTGTGTGTGTGTGTGTGTGTGCGTGTGTCCACTTCAATCACTGATTACCTCTTACAACATGTATCCCAGAACAGATGACAAACCAGAAATCTCATCTGGTTTGATTTTTTTGGATGAATTATTGCGGTTTTGTGTTTTCAAACTCTGTCAAATTGAGACTGTTATAAAGTGTTGTCATCAGCAATATATTTTTGGGCCCGTCTATCTTGATTATTGGTTATTGACAAATCGCTCTGGCTAATGTGTTGAGAAGTCAGCCAATGGTGCTCCATCATGGGGCCTCTGAGGACTCTGTGAGTGTGTCTGGAGTTTAGATGTGGACCTCTGGATGCGCGCTGTATGTGGCCAAAAGTATGTAGACATCTGGTATTTGATGTTCCAGTTTTTCCAGTTCATACCAAAAGGTGCTGGATGGGGTTGAGGCCACATAGTTGTCTACATAGTTTTGGACACGCTGGGATTTTAAAATTCACAAGGTTGCTGGCAAATGAACAATACTCATACAGTTTACAAATTTACAAATCATGTCTGTGTTTTTGCAGATCATCAGGGTACTCTCAGGTGCACCCAGGAGTGCAGACATAGACTGTATATAAGAAGTGGATGTAGTCATCGTGATGGAATCCATTGGTTTGTCGACTGCCGTTTTGAAGCCTCGAGTTGGCCGTTTCCATGTTGGCTTTTTGGAACCAGAAGTGACAAAAGGGTGGAACTAAGTACAACCGAACGCTGAACAAGATATTTTTAGGTGACCAAAAAGGTTATAATTAACTTTCATGAACTGAAAACACACTGTGAAAAGGTTAAAGTTCTAAGACAAAAACACGGCCAACTCCCAGACCGGACAACACCGTGGTAGCGACCTGTCAATCACAAGGTAGCCACGCCCTAAAGCATACCCTGAATTATGGTCTATTTGACTCTAAATGGGACCATAATTTACTAAATGAACATCATGCTGTATTGAAGAAGACTTGAAACTAGCAATTTAGACCATAAACCCATGTTTGCAATGTTTACTGAGGTAATAAATCAAGTGAGAAATAGGCTCATTTTCTCATAGACTTCTATACAATCGGACTTCTTTTTGCAACCAGAGGAGTCGCCGCTTTGATTCCAGCTTCTCAGTTGTGAGGATTTGCTGTTTTTCTGTGTTTTATATCATTGTAAAGTATACAGTATTTTGGATGAAACGAGACATTTGAAGGCGTCACGTTGGGTTCTGGGAAATTGTGATGGACATTTTTCACTATTTTCTGACATTTTAGAGATTGAACAATTAATTGATAAAGTAAAAATAATTGATTAATCTATAATTCAACTAATTAGATGCAGCCATGAACTAAACAGAGGAGGCTTAATTTGATTATCCACATATGCATGGTTTGATTTTTTTTAAGTTTCTAGTCTAGTTGCTTTGCTGACAGCTTCTCTTCTCATTGGTCTACACACTTGCCTGGCATATCTTTGATGTCAAACAAATTATGTAACAAATTATTAAAGAGTCAATCAACACTAAATCCACCTTTTCAAATTAGCAAATTATGCCACTTGGTTCTAGTCTTTAGTGTTTATTGAAACAGCAGTTCTTTGTGTTCAAAAAGGTTTAAAATGCATTTCTGAATATGTGAAGTGGGGTTTGCTAACGCTGAAACAGGATGTTCAAGTGTTTGTGTGATACAAGGCTTAACTCCAGAGGTAATCTGTCTGTTTCTACTCTGTTTTTACTGTGTAAAGGCTTCAATGTAGCAGTTCTTATTAGATCCAAATCCACACTTTTCACACCGTTGTTCCCACATCCTATACAAGCTATAATTTATCTGTTCGGATTTTAGAAAATTGCTAAATTATGGGACTAAATTAAATGGAAGGGAAATGACAGCTATCGTTGTTTTATTGACGGATGTGGGCCCTACGAGAAACAGATGTGTGGTTATTTTACGCAGATCTGCAGTCATAATGTTGTGGTCTATATTAGTGTTTCACAAAATGAGGTTTTAAAAGAAACACTGAGAAATTAGTGTTAAACATGACAGACAGGACAAACTGTGTCGGGATCCTTTGAGATTAGGGGCCCATGGAGGTCTTAATTGTGTGTTTGTGCAGCATTTTCTATGTGTCTTCACATTCAAGCCATCTGCGTATATTTTCTCCTCTACTGTATATGCGTGTAGCTCTCGTATTTGCAGAATGTGGATACAACATGTGTTGCTGCGTTCAGCCGTGTGCTCGTGTGTAGCTGTAATCTGCCGTCAGTCAGTCTCGTTCCGTGTGCCAGCAGCACATTGGACGGCCCTGCATGTGTGATCAGCAATGTCTCACCACTTCGGCATTCCTCAGTGACAGCCGCAGGGCAGCAGCTTCTGGAAATAGCCTCTGGATCGCTGCAGAGACGTTGAGACTCTCTGGGCTCAGGTAGAGCGTTAGCGCCTCCCTCTGGTCAGAGACTGATTCACCTCATGAGGCGTTTGCAAACAAGGATCATACCTGGGAGTTAAGGGCTGTCGTATTGCATTGAATTGGCTTTTTTTTCTGCTAGAATGAGGATGAAAACTTTTTTCATTTTTCACAGTCATTTAAATGCTGTGAAATCAATGGTTATATTTAGTTTTAAAGAGGACCTATTATGCTATTTTCAGGTTGTATTTTGGGTTTCTACTATAAAACATGTTTACATGCTTTAATGTTCAAAAAACGCTTTATTTTTCTCATACCGACTGTGCTGCAGCACCTCTTTTCACCCTCTGTCTGAAACGCTCTGTCTGAGCTCCTGATTGGTCAGCTGGCCCCACTCTGTTGTGATTGGTCAACCAAACCAAACTCTTCAGACTCTGCTCCAGCTCCGCTCTAACTAGCTTTGTTTGAGGGCATGCCAAACTAACCGCTAGGCAGGTATTATGGAAATGTGTTACCTTGTGACATCACCACGTTACGGGAGAAAAGGCGGGATTTCAAGCAAGTTCAGGCAGTTCAGGAGCAGTGTTTCTGTGGGGGAGAGTAACTCCCTTTGGTGTGGACTTTGGGCTTTATAACTTTGCAGACCTTTTACATACATAAAAAACTATATAACACACTAAAGGAAATGAAAAAAGCACAAAAGCATAACAGGTCCTCTTTAAATCAAATTTGACCCAGTTTTAACCTAGACATTTAGACGTTGTTGACCTGCAAATCATCAAATCAAACACTGAGTCATGAAACAAAAGGAGACATTGCCATCCCACAGTTCCTTGTTCCAGCAATATGAGATGCACATACTTCATTCATTGATTTGTTTTGTTTTTTGTAATGTTGTGGTTGTCTTCGCTGAACTCTTTATGAACTCTCCATCCCATTTTTCCCTCGACCATATGACATTTTCCATTAAGGAAAAAAAGGAAGGTGTTGAAAAGGAGAAATGGCATTTTTTGGTCTTCTTGTTCTCCCTCATAGGTTGTCTTCTAACTCTATATTAGTGGTGCTTCCAGCAGCTGTCAGTTCCACTCAGCCCAGTGAGGCTTATCTTCAGCCAGTAAAAGCAAACTGTTCACCAGTTGTCCTCTATAGGCCTTGATCTTATCATATAATTAGACCATGTAGTGGTCTCCTCTCTGTGTATACGGTGGTTTCTGTTGATTGAGCTGTCAGGTTTTTCACTGGCTGTTAAGACATACACCCATCACTATTTTGTATCAGAAGAACAAAACTCCACTGGTATTTCTGCCTTTTTAAACCCGTTTGTGCCCAAAGACTTTAATTAGTATGATCAGGAAAAATGCCACTATATTTGTTCCGATTGGTCAAAAGTCTTGAAATCTGGTATGGGCATACTTTGGGCAACTTTGAAATGTTTAGGTCACATGAAAAAATCACACTTTTATTAATAGTCAGGATTTTTGAAATATGAGGAAAAAACGCTCACATTGAGTTTATTAACTGTTTTCCATACAAAGTATTTTTTTAACACTGCACATGTGTACATATCTTTGATATTCAGCTTGTTATGAGCTCATAGATACCAAATACTTGATTGTGCTCCTTGTAATTTCTGAGATACAGCCATTTTTTTATAATACTATAGTTAGTCTTTGGAAAAAAAACAATAGTCCAATGTACCCAAAGACTAACTATAGTATGATAAGGAAAATTCACTTTTCAGCCAATACATTTGACTGATTTTGAAAATGTCTTCAGATTTAGCTTAGGCAAGCCCAGAGAACACTTCCACCAAATGAAATTAAACATTTCAGTTGCTGACAAATGGGTTTTCAGGGTATTTTAAACATCACCACTTCATCAGTATCAGCACAACGTTCTAGTTAACTCTCCTGTGGAGAGGACATACTCCTATTGCCTCAGGTAAAAGTCCCAAAACTACAGTGTGAAAACACACAAAAGTACAAGTAAAAGTCCTCCAACATAAACAACAACACAGATCCTTTTTTAGTGCCTTCCAAATCATTATAAAAAAAGATCCATATAAGTTTGGTAAAGTTTAGGCAACTACAACTACTTGGTTAAGGTTAGGGAAAAATGATGGTCAGGGTTAAAAGAGACCAATGTCAACGGGATGGCAACAGCTGTGTGCAGTTCCCAACCATTCACTCCCTATGAGGTTTTGTGGCAGGATAATACAACTTCATCTTCCTTCGCTTTTGGAAGAGGTAGTTTAAAAAAAAATAAATGCAAATACAGGTTATTTTAAGTGTTTGAACGATGCCATTTTTGTGATGTCTCTTTTCATCTCTAGTCAACCGTCCTAATTAAAGGTCAAACTGAAGAAGTCAAAAGTCTGAATGTTAAGAGGCTTCTACCACAACTCACACACACACACACACACACACACACGCACACACACACACACACACACACACACACACATACACTCCTGCCTTAAATTCTTGGCATGACTTCCTCGTGGTAAAAAAGGAAACATCCCTCTCCCCCCTCCCGCCTCCCATAATCCCCTCCTGCCTGCCTGTGTGCCATCCCCGACCCTCCTGTAACAAATCCAAACCGAGAGGAGCTCATGTCCACTTTGTGTTTTGACTCTGTTCTCGTTCCTGCCTGTTGATGTGTGACAGCAGAAGAGGGCAGATCAGGATATTTTGATTCTTCGGTCAGACGGCGCTGTTTCTCTTCAGCCCTGTCTTTCCACATATTATGCGGTACTAAATGGGGGGCTGCAATGCCCCCTACAAAAGAGCCACCTGTCACCATGTCTAACTCTGGTTTCCCCGGTTGCCGCACTATCTCGCAGCACCTGAACGACCTGAAGAAGGAGAACTTCAGCCTGAAGCTCAGGATCTACTTCCTGGAGGAGAAGATCCAGCAGAAGTTCGAGGAGAGCAGCGATGGCGTGCACAAGAGGGTGAGTGACAACATGAATCTGTGAATGGATGGACTAAATGATGCATGCAGGGGGATTATCAAAATCCACTGTGTGTGCATGCACTTGGTGCATTCCTGTAGTTATGTGCTCGGCAGTGCAGTCAGCCTTGTTGTTTCCAGAGCTGCAGGTTTGGTGTTTGACAGTTATTAGTACTGACAGCAGGTCTCAGGCTGCTCTGTAACAGTTCATACAGACTGTCAGTCAGAAGTGTCGGCCTGTGAGGCTGATTCAGAGAGACTGCAGTATGTCTCAGTGCTGTCAGAGCGGAACAAACAGGTACTTAAGAAGGCCTCTCAGCCACTATGGGGCACCCAAAGGAACCAAAATTGTGAACTCTCTTTGCTTTTGTCCACGGAGCTCTGATGGAGTATTTTTATTCATCAACTTGTGAAAATTAAAGCTGCAGTAGGTAACTTTGACCAAATATGATAAAAAGATATTTTTATAAAACTGTTACTATATCCTGACAGTATTGCATGAGACAGATAATCTGTGAAAAAAATCATGTTCCCCTGTGTGTTCCTAGTGCTCCCAATGGTATTTGCAAGATTTCACCACGTCCGAAAAAAAACAACCAATCAGAGCCGAGGAGTCTCTAAAGCAGCTGTCAATCACTGCTCGAGAAACTTGTTAACTCCGATCACACTGTCAAACTAGGCAGCGCTGATCCAATGTGAATCAAGATTTTGTTACTGTGATGCCTATAGAGTGCTACAGGAATGAGTCCTAAAACCCGGAAATGAGTTAGCATTTTAGCACTTCCGGTTCCCTCGTCTGGAAGTCAATGGTTCTTTTGAATGGGTTTTTAGTTAGATGTCTGATATAAGGTCTGTGGTTAACACAAGCTGAAGAGATTTTAACATTTTGTTCTATGATATAAAATACATCAATAAATATCCCACTTGTGAATTTTGAAGCTTTTATATGTCTTGAAAAAGTTGGTTGCTAATAACTGGCTAAATGAGACTCCTAAATGTCATCACCACGTTAGCTTTTTACTTCTGACGATTGCATTCACACACACAAATCATAAAAGTGGTGTTCATTTGTGGGAGATTATTTTACAGAACAAAATAAGTATCATAAATTTGTGTTTGCCACAGAGCTTATTTTCTGCAATAATCCAAAAGGAAAAATCCCATTCCACCTGAATTCTTGCAAATGCCATAAGGAGCACTATAGAGGACAGAGAAGACAGCAGCTTTAAGGCCCTTTTAAAATGAGCACGCCAGGAACAAACAGTACGAAAACACTAACAATTCTAATTGTTGCATCAACAGTATTTACATCAAGGAC
Organism: Sebastes umbrosus; assembly: GCF_015220745.1. NCBI lineage: Eukaryota > Metazoa > Chordata > Actinopteri > Perciformes > Sebastidae > Sebastes > Sebastes umbrosus. Next base: position 29,229,107 of record NC_051273.1, on the reverse strand, counting down.
ACAAATATATGACGATATGTTTGTTTCATGGAAGTTTTGCACCACCAATGAATAAGATGGTCATGATTGAATACGTTGCATTTGAGAAGAACCACTCAATGGACAGAGACTAACTCATAAGCACTGTCAGGGGGCTCTGTTGGCATGCTGAGATAAAACCACAGTCATAAAATCCCCGGAGACCGAAGCTGTGGCAACCTCATGCAAATACTTAAACTATATGCCATCGCAGGCTACCAGTACAGCACATGTTCACCTTCGTGTACTGTAAGCATCTATTTATTAGAACATGTCTTCTAATTTTACAGCTCACTGGGTCTTAAGTATCCAAATCTGAGTAAGCTTTTTATGGGCTTTATCAAAAACACTTCAGAGGTGTGAAAGCTGTTCTGTATGTGATTAGTTGCTAGTATGATCTCATTCGGAGCTGCCCTTAACCCAGAGGAGCCTGTGCTCAGTTCACAGTGCTCAACGGTGTTTTATTGCAGAAGGAAACATGACAACTATGTAATGCATGACATAAAACCCAACAAATCTGGGTTCTCTCAGTGAAAATTGGTGGAAACCGAAAACAATGAGCTTTAAATGCAGTGATTTGTTGTTTTTGGACAGACCAAGGACACAAACAAGACAGTGTAGTGTATCTTGAGACCCGCATGTCTGCTGAGAGAAGTATAGTTGCTCTAACGGCCCCTGCAGTAACAGTCTGACCTGTTTTCTGTCGTCCGCTATAGACCCAATGACCCACATTGTGCCAGCCTGAGAACCCCTCAGGCCTGCTGTTTGCATGCATGCATGCGTGCACAGTGTGCATGCACTCCACTAGTTCAGTTCCATGTGAGCCTCCTGTATGTGTACGGTAGAAGCAGCAACACTTTTATGCTGTGTGTCAGTGTGTCAGTAATCGGACCTACTGCACACGGACATGAAGTCCACTGCAGGAGCGCTGAACTGTAACTCCAGATTGATGTACAGGAAAATAAATCTACACTGCAGGCAGATACCTGCATGTGAGCACACCGACCGACGGCCGGTTCAGTCCGGTTTGTTGCTGCTTTCAGAGCCAAGAGTTAAAAGTGGAGGTGTTGCTGGGTGCAGGGGAGACAGATACAGCAGGTGCTGATATCCCTACAGGCTATTTATAGTCGTATACAGAGCTCCCTGAAATACAGGTCAGCACGTGCAACTCGGGAAGCTCATTCTGTGTCTCTCTGCAGTAGCTCTGAGCAGAACACCATATGAAAAACATATTATTTGTCTGCTTAAAGCTGCAGTCGGTAACTTTGAGCAAATATGATAAGAAGTTATTTTTTATAAAACTGTCACTATATCCTGACAGCGGTGCATGAGACAGATAATGGGCCAAAAAGAGACCTAAAAAGCCCTTCATATCTACATCAGGAGCGAGTCCTCTTCGCAGAGTCCAGCATGTTGCTCCACTATGTTTTTACAGTAGACAAACCAAAACACTCGGTCTAGTGAGAACCTTTAGCGTTTTTTCGTTACCTGAAGGCCACCGTAGTTTTCCGACATGCTTGTGAAACTGTGGTAATGTGAACCTCAGAGTGTAAAACCGTGGTACCGCAAGCCGTCTGATATCCGTTGCTCCTAAAGTAGTGTCATTAAGCTTTTTTTCTATAAATATCTCCTGAAAGCAGAAAAAGTCATCCCTGACATATTCTCACATTATGTCACACTATTAAGGTTTTTTGGTCAGAAATATCATATGTGATTTTGTCACATCACCAAATCCTATTATTTCTATATCATCAATTAATATGTTGTTTCTACTCCATACTGGCTCTGTAATCCTGGTTATAAATGAGTACAATCTCAGATCTGAACTAGAATGTGCTTTGAAATACATGCACTTTTGACTTCCCACTGAGACATGAATGTTCAGTGGTGTACTCATCTATCTGCAGGTTCTTATTGTTTTATTTAATCTCTTTTCCAGAACATCGAGTTGAAGGTAGAAGTGGAGAGTCTGAAGAAGGAACTAGAGGAGAAACAACAGCTTCTAGACAACGCTCTGTGAGTATTTGACTTCTTCCTGCATCGATAACCATCGTGTTTCACATTTCTTCACACTCCCAGTGACCATAATCATCATGTTAGTTTGAAACCCCCAGGCCATGAACCTTTAAACGTGTCCAACAAATCACTCACCCGTAGCCTATTACATCTAGGACAGTCCAAGTTTGCCTGTGCTGCTACAGATTTGTTGAAACGCCTTTAGGGGAACCTGACAGAGAAGTACGAAAACACTACTTTTCATCGCTAGTTTTATTTTATTTCCCGTGAGTCCATCGGTACATCAGAGCCCGGGCGCCCTCGGGACCCGGCGGCCTCTCATCACACGCGAGCCTGCTGGCCTGTAGACTCACCTGGCTATCACAACACACACTAAGCTCTGAGGAATGCCTTGTATGGACTCGGCACCAAAATTGCTTTTGAAGAGGATGAAGTGGCTCTGTGTTCTGGGACGGAGGAGGAAGAGGGGATGAGGGTGAGGAGGAGGAGAGGGGCTTGTTTTGAAGGGGGGAGGGTGTAGAGACAGAGTAAAGGGCAGAGGTGTCTTGTGGTTTGTTGTGTTGCTGAGTTGGGAACTATTTGAGCTCCAGCACCTGTCTGTGGAGCAGCTGTCTGTCTCTGAGCGTATCCGTTCCTTTAACTCCTCTCCTCTGCAGACTCACTCGCCAAACAGTATGATGATATTGAGTTGGCAAAACACAAAATGTGTTCAATAACGATAGTTTTGAAAGTTTACTGCCAAACATTTTCATGCACCGTCTTTTCAATCTTAATGGTAGCTAAGCATGCAAATAGTCTTGTTTTTGTGTCCAGGTTTTGAGATATCAGACCTCACTAATAGACCTCACTGTCAACAGTTTTCATTTCTTCGGTAGAAAGTAGTTCCAATAAAAACTGTTCACAACATTTTCTGTAGATCATCCAGAGTAACCAGGACGTTGCTTCTGGATAGAAATGATGCTGTTGAAAATTAATTTGTTTTCATATTTCAATACTTTTATCACTACAAATTAATTTCCATTCACCTTCATTGTATTGTTGTGGAGGCAGAAATCTCCAATAAAGCAGGCTGTTCTCATACACCGTTCATAGCTATACCTACGAAAAGTAAATGCATTTTTGTTAGTATATATCCCACATAATCAATTCAATCCACATAATTGTGAAGGAGGAAGTATAAAGAGTGACAAACGCTGTGTAGGGAGGCGGTCGGGGTGGATGGGTGGGTCAAGAAACACCAGACATTCGCCCCAGAAGTCCAGCATTCGTACCCTGCGTGAAACCAGAATATCCACGTTGTTTTGTCACATAACTTCCCTACTTAGGTTACGCCACTTCTGTATTTATTTTACCCAAACCACAATCTTTTCTTAAACCTAACTAAGTGGTTTTGTTGCCTAAACCTAACAAAGTTGTTTTCTGTGAAGATGGAAGTTTATTTTGAAAAGTCTGTATGTATGTAACAAGCAGAAATTGACATTCGTAGGAAAACGCACAAAAAATGAGGAATAACTTTTTCGTAAGATATCGTATGAACCGTTGTATGAGGATACATTGAATAAAGATATCTCAAAACCTGGACACATAAAACCATCTTTATGGACAGACACCACCAGAGGGAAGTAACAAAATATGTTTTTATGCCTCCAAACTTGCAAAAGCCGTAGCCGCATTATGTTTTTGGGTTGTCCGTCCGTCCCATTCTCGTGAACATGATATCCCAGGAATGAAGGAAGGGAATTTTCTTCAAATTTGGCACAAACATCCACTTGGACTCAAGGATGAACTGATAAGATTTTGGAGGTCAAAGGTCAAGGTCACTGTGACCTCACAAAACACATTTTTGGCCATAACTCAAGAATTCATATGCTAATTATGACAATTTCACACACATGTCTAACAGGATAAAATGATGAAGTGATGACATTTTGGACATTCATGGATGTAAACTGCAACTTGACTGGTTGGCGGAGGCAATAAACCACGAGGCGGCAATTCTAGTTTGTAAATGTGGGGAACTGATCCTTTAGAATGGGTTTAGGTAAATAATAAACTACTTGGTTAAGAACAGGGAATTGTTGTTCTTCAGAGATATATGAATGCTTCTTGCATTGACACACAATGTTGGCATTAGATTATCACTGCAGAGGCATCCAATAAGAATGTGCTTCCAAGGACACTGGGCTGTCTAAGCAATGCATCCTTTTTGTTTTACTGACACATTGAAATATTAATCTGGAGATTTTGTGCCCGTGGTTTCACCTTTTGTTGTTACAAAATACTCCACATGAGTGCACACAGATGATCTTATGCAAGTGGTATCAAGGAAAAGAATAGCTGGTGACTCCACAGATTGTATAAAGCCATGACACATGGTGTTTTGTTGTTTTGTCATCATGCTAAACCCCCTCTACAATGCATCTAAGTAATGATGGTGCAGAGAATCAGTACATGTAAAAATCCTATCCATTACCATTGTTTGATGGTTTCTTTAGTAGTTTTTTAGTAGATGGATGTGAGAAAACCACCATTAGCTCAGTTACACTGTGTTATCATGCTGTATAGGCACAAATTAGTTCAATCAGTCAATTTAGCACTTTGTCAAAATAATGAAAAGGAGCAGAGTGTGAATGTTAGAGTGGAGTTTGGGGTCAGTGCTGAGGCTCTCTGTGCCCTGCTGTTTCATAAATAAACTCTCTGGCCACAGTTTATCATTAGAGCTATTAACAGAGCCTGACTGATAGATGCTGAGTGTGACCTTCTGGCTGGTGAAGTCGCTGAGAGGTGGAGTAGTGACAGACTGGCCCTCAGAGACATTTCTCTCTGGAATCCATGTTTCCTCTCCCCTGGAGACAAAGTTCCCTCTGTTTAAGTCTTCTGTTATTAACCTTCGCCGAGGAGAGTGTGTTTTCTGCTCCATCTCTCTGTTTGTAAGCCGAATGTCTCAAAAATCATGCAAACAGATTTCAGTTCAATTTGGTCGAAAGTTAGGGGCTGGAATGGGCCTGGAAACAAGTGGTTACTTCTCTGTATGGGTCCAGATCCAGCATCACCATGTGGTCTTCTATAAAGCCAGGGTTTCCCACAGAGGTGGGCCACCTCACCTGACACGCAGACCACCTCGGCTAACATCATAAAAAACCCTGAAATAAAACATAATTGCAGGAGATGTGTCAGAATCTGGATGTTTACAATTTCCTCAAGGAAACCCTGAAAACTACTTAATTTTTGGACTCATACACATTTTTTTCATCAATTATCATACAAATTAGTTCTATTTTTAACCAAATTTGGTTCATTACATCCTTGGATGAGCCTGAAAAATGCTATTCTTCTTTTTTAATTTCATGCCATTTCCTTGTAATTGGTTCAATCAATCAAACTTAAAGAGATAGTTTGGGTGTTTTGAAGTGGGGTTGTATGAGGTACCTATCCATAGTAGGTGTATTACCTGCAGTAGATGATGATCGGCACGCCCCCAGCATTGAGAAACAGACAGGAGTACCGACACCGGAGCAAAGCAAGACAATGCTGTGGCCGGGGACGGCAGAAAAAAATATATTAGCCTCCTAAAAGAAAGGCCCACTTAAAAAAATCAATATCCGTTTATATGTACGCTATATTTAGAATATTTTCACCACTTTATCTTGCCGTCAGACAGCTCTTTCCTTCTCCTTTCTGATGGGGAACTGAACTGAAAGTGAAACTTATCTATGCTCTCTCCAAAGCCAACAGGGTCAGATGACAAAAACAGTATAGATACGTTTCACTTTCAGTTCAATTCACCATCAGAAAATATTGTAAATATAGCGTACACTTAAACGTGGGCCTTTCTTTTAGGCGGCTAAAATATATTTTTCTGCCGTCCCTGTCCACAGCACTGTATTGCTTTGCTCTGGTGTCGGTGCTCCTGTCTGTTTCTCGATGTTGGAGGCGTGCCGACCGTCATCTGCTGTTGGTAATCCAGTCCAATCTTGAACTGGTTGTCATTGGTTGTGAAACTGACATATTGTGCCGTTGCAACCACTTTTCTACACCGAGCAATCCTGCCAAATCTAATAGCATTTGAGCTGTGGTTAGTGCTACACCAGCATCATAAATGGTTGTGTCAGACTGACTCAATTGACATTTTGCACCATCCATCTTTAAACAAAGCCTGAATGTCTTCAAACAGGATTTACTTCAAAAAATCATGGCCTCCTTAGCCGTTTGCATGAGTCTCTGAGTTCTTTCCAGTGTGGTTTACAGTCAAGAGAAAGGGGTCACATTTTGGGGAAATAGCTGAATTCTGCATTATCAGCAAAACTCTGAAAAACAAGCTCAACATTGATGCCAATTTCCAAACTTGTGTTACAGATTTGTTTTATTTAAAGCACATGTTCTGTGTTCTACTGTGACAGAGTGACTCAACACCAATTCAAGAATAACATCCTATAAAACTCCTATTACTTCTGATGACTTGCACGCACTGATATGTAACCAAGAAGTATCAGATTTTGTGGTAAAGTACAGAGTACAGAGACAGAATACATTATGACCTTGTGAGTCTTTTGGGATTCCTGTTAATGACACCCTGATCTAATTGATCAGACATGAATAAATCAGGAGTGTTTGCTGTCTACGAGGGAAAAGAAGCCAATGAAATAAACTTGCCTCTGAAGTCAGCTGTTTTTATTGCATGCATTTATTATTCACTGACTTTAGGGTCCCTCCAACCAAGTAATCATCTTCATTGGGTTCAAACTGAAAGTTTTCAAAACATCTATTTTTAGACATCTTATGAATAGTCAAGAGGAATCCTCTTATCAAAAATAATGTTTCGAGACAAGACATTATGTGCTTAAAGAAGATGTTTAATTTTGCAGCTTCCCTTATAGAATATTTTTGTCTGAAACTACAACCCCATAGGTCAACAGCCGAGAGCCTGTCCAATCAGAATGAAGCAGAGCTGCAGCGTCGCCTGGCGGAGCGGCAGCAGGAGATCATCCACATGCAGGAAATCCTCGAAACCAAAGTTCAGCTGCTACAAGAGGTACAAACAGAATACACATTCACTCACAGGATTCATGTAGTACTAACTGAAAAATAAATTGCAATAAACAGGAATTATCCTTTAAACAAGATGACATCACTTATGATCTTTTTCCTCCTGTCTGTGTTGCGTTCAGGAGGCGGAGCTGGCGCGAGGTGAGACTGAGCGGATGGCCTCGCTGGCGGACTGTGAGTCTCAGCGCTGCCTGGCTCTGGAGAGAGAGATGGTGGAGAGGATGGAGGAGGAGAGGATGGAGGAGGAGAGTGGAGGCTCAGCTGGACTGCTCACCCAGCAGGCCCTGGCCGACAAAAACAGGTGACTTTAACCTCCCATTGAAAACATTCATGCAGTAGTTAGTTAGTCACAGCTTTTTTGGTACTATTTTCTCACTTTATAGACACAATTTGTCAACACAGTTTATGGATTAATAAAAAAAAACCTAGTCACCAGAAAAATGTTGGCATTGTAGGTTTCTGCAAACCACTCATGGGATACGCTGAATGAAAGTTTCTAAACCAAAAATATGTTTCATATCAGCCTTGTATCACGCTTGTAGAAACACACAATGCCACATGGTTAACATTGTGAAATGATTGGTTAGGTTCAGGCAACAAAACTACTGTTAAGGTTGGAAAAAACATCATGGTTTGTGTATAAATAATAATGTAATAACGTAACGTAACAACCATAACAACGTAACTAAATACATAACAACCGCACTTAGCGGACTTTCTTGGGTAACGTTACATAACAAGTGTAACAATGTTTCGTAAAACATTACAAAAAATGTTGCGTATGTTGCGTAAACTTTACATAAAATGTTACGTAAAACCTTACGTAAAACCGTATGTAAAACAAGGTTACGTAAAACAAGGTTGTGTAAAACAAGGTTGCGTAAAACAAGGTTGCGTAAAACAAGGTTGCGTAAAACAAGGTTGCGTAAAAAACGTTGCGTAAAAAAACGTTGCGTAAAACATTGTGCGTAAAACAACGTCGCGTAAAACAACGTCGCGTAAAACAACGTCGCGTAAAACAACGTCGCGTAAAACAACGTTGCGTAACAAGCTTAAAGTTAACGTTTACTTAACAGCAGTCTCCTGGGTGAATGTCCTGCGTTTGTTTGACCCATCCACCATCCACACTTTCTCGCGTGTTGTACTCCTTATTATACAACATTACTTTCAATAACGGTTGCTCATTGTACTACGTCACTTGCTCTGACTGATGCAAAAATTACGATATTAAACATGTCCGTGGTGCAGAAACATACAATGCCATCATTTTTTTCCTGGCAACTGGGCTGAAAATAACGGATTCAGTAAAATGTACAGTTGCTTTCTTTGGTTCTGGGAGGTGTCTGCCGGTCACTGTTGATATCAGCAGGGGTGTAGGATTGGGGGGGTAAAGGGGACTGAGTATACAAGGCCTTCATGTGAGGAGGGCCTGCTAGATGTGGAGAGGCGCCTATGCTTATGTACAGGGTCCAGAACCTTGTACTGCGCCCCTGGATATCGGTGCTATTCACAGCACTGTCGACACTGATCCTGCTGCTGACGCTGGTATCGACTGACCTTGTCAGAAACAGTCTCATGCCTGTAACAAAGAGCCAGAGCTCTGACCTACATACTGTGACTGACCCTGGGTCAGGTCAGTGAACTTCACTGCAGCATTATATCTCTCTCTCTCTCTCTCTCTCTCTCTCTCTCTCTCTCTCCATCTCTCAGGGTGATCGAGGAGCTGACACAGCAGAAACATTCGCTGGGTCTCCGGGTCGAGGAGCTTGAGGTCGAAGTTCATCTTTCCTCTCCTCTCAAGAGCAAAGAACGTGACGCTGAGGTATTTTTGCCCCGTCCACACCCTGCGAAAAAATCCATACACATGCTTCTCAAACACAGCGGTACTGTTCACACATCAAAACACATTCTAATGACAACTGGGCCTGTATATAATAAATTGCACTTAAGAATGAAAAGTTAAAAGTTTAAAGTCCCTGGTTAAGACCTTAAGTCCAGGTTCTGAACGTGACCCAGTCAGGTGAGCCAGTTGCGGGTTAAATTCCTCATCAAGTTACCCCTCATCCCTCCTCTTCTTCCTGCTATCTTTGTGTTTTGGCTCAGACCCCAGACTGACAGGCTGACGGACTGACTGAGATATCATAACTGTTTTTATTTCACCACGTGGGTCAGTGGAACTTTGGCAAAGCAGACGAGCTGCAAACCACAATGAAGATGAAAACACGTGCATGTTGTGGCTGACAAGGACAGACCCTGTATGGTTATGTTTTCATTAGAGTGGATATCTTAATTGTTGTCAGTCATGTAAGAACTGTACAGTTGTTAGAAAAGCAGATTTTACATTGTACTTTCTGTGTAACATAAGTTTTACTTCTTTCCCCACAGAGTCACGGTGACAGCCGAGTCCATGCACAGATGCAGGTAGGAGAAACATTTACTCACCACTGTGTATGAATGAGATGTGTTTATATACACTCACCTTGTTACTGTGTATCTTGGTAGCTGACTCCCCTCTCATTACAACACATATACTGAGTCATTAAGCTTGCATTGTTGCGAAAGTTTGCATGTAAGACGATGCTTCATGACTCCCGGTCTTCCCAGTGATTCCTCCTCTATGATCATAGAGATGTAGCTCCATCTAGTGGTGTCATGTATTTACTGAGGCCTTCACAGTTTGGGAGCCTTTCCACTTTTCTTCCACATTTCAGTTGGAAATATTGTACTTTTTACTCCAATTCCTCTTTCAGCTGTGCAGATCAATTTTTTACATGAAAACCACAAGATAAAAATTAGTCTTAGCTTAAACTCCCCAATAGGATATGAAGTTACAATAATATAATGCTCTGAAATGAACCAGATTATTTTCATCTTTGATCCTTGAGAACATTTTACTACAAGTATTTCTACTTTCCTATTGCTTTTTTTTATTTATTTTTTTATTTTCCTATGACGCGGTCTCTTAAGACCTATTTCCTTATTTCTTCACTTTTTTCTTTACTTCCCAATACTTCTGCTGTTCCTGCTTTACTTATTACCTCTTTATTACAAAGCAAGACATTCCCTAAAACTGGAGATACAAGGTTTTCAAGTAGCCTATTGTTCACATAAATTTTCATCTTAAATATCAGATGCAGGATTTTAACATATTATAAAGTTTGTCAATTGTGGTACTTGTGCTTTTCCTGAAGTAAATGGTTTAAGCTACTACTAAAACAAACACAAACACTCTTCCTCTCTCTCTGTCCATCATGTATATGTATACATAGTGTATGTATGTATATAGTTTTTTCTAAACTAGAATATCACCTGACCCCAGATTTGCTGTTTGGTAATAACATTAATCACATTTATTTTAGAATATACAACATTTAAAATTGAAATTTAAACAAAAGATCTTAAAACTACATTTTGACATAGACTTTTAAAAAGGCCTCAGAATCAATTAATAATATAATAATAACTTTATTTTATTTAAAATAACTTTATTTATATAGCAGAGTTTACAAAGTGCTTTGACAGACAAAGCAAGCAAAAGCTCAATACAACAGAAAGCCAAACAGTGAGGCCAAACAAAAGCAAGACAAAACTAAGGCAAAATATAAACAGCGATAAAACAATACAATAGATAAAAACACAAATAAAAATAAAAAAAGCAATAAAAACAATAAAAAAGATGATAAGAGGACAACATCACAAAAAAAGCAAGTCTATAAAAACGGGGTTTAAGAAGTGATTTAAAAGAGATTACTGATTCTGGCAGGACGTTCCAAAGCCGAGGGGCCCTGATGGGAAAAGCAAGGTCCTTTTAGATTTAAGCCTTGACTTTGGAAAAGCCAGAAGGGCCCCACCTGAGGATCTAAGGGCTGGGAGCTGGCTCATATGGGGTCAACATTTCCGCTTATGTACTGTAGCTTGAGGCAAGACCTAGTTGGCTTTAAAGTGGTCAGTGAGATCTTAAAAAGTATTCTAAAACAAACAGGGAGCCAACGGAGAGAAGCCAGGATTGGGATGATGTGATGTCGTCTGTTGAACCCGGTGAGAAGCCTAGCATAGTAACCTCGCACCTTCTGGCCCTCATCACATCACTTTTTTTGTAACTTTTTAATCCAAAAATCACTTTTCAATTAAATGATCACAAACCAGTTGTCACACAGTGAGCCTGGAGCTTTTGGGGGTTCACCTGGAGTTGTGGGTGTCCTGCCCTCACATCACCCCTTCCTCCAATATCAGCTCACTCAGAGAATCCGGGTCACTGCAGAGTCAGCTCTCATGTACAGTATATATACACTCCTGCTAATTTAGCCTCACTTTCCTCACTGACGCCAGTTATAATTATAATCAGCTCACTGTCTGCTGGCTGCTCCACACACAGACTTCGCTTCACGAGCTGGCCGCAGCAGCAGCGGGCTCAGAAGGAATCAGTTGTTTACTTGGCTCACCAACAAGTGAGACGTTTGAGAGGAGAAAATGAGCAGAGACACCTCCTCTGTCTGCGTGGACGTTAATTCTCCGCTGTCACACACTTTGGTATTTCTGCCACTCTGAGGAAAAATAAACAGCGGGCGCAGTCTGTCAGCAGTGTTTGGCACTCGTCTCTGATTAGGATTAATTGATTTTTGATTGCGTGCCTCATTCCAGCCGATCAGAGTTTCTGGTGGCGTGTCTCCAGAGGCCTCGCAGGGTGACAAATAGACACAGTCAGGGCCAGAGGAGAGTCAGCGAGTCCTGCGGTGGTCCACACACACACACACAGGAAAACAAATTACATGTGAGAAGAGTTGTATCAACAACACATCCACCCTGCTGCCATAGTGAAAGACGGATGAAGACTCGTGTATCTGTGGGAAAAAGTTCCTGGAAGTGTCTGTTGAAAATGACATCAGCTTTTTAAGAGCTGCTCGATTAAAGCGTCATGTGATTCACTGACACGAGTTTCAGGGAAATGAGAGCTCCCTCCCTCCTCCCTTTCATTCTGTGACATGCATGTGAAGGCCCCGACTTGGACTGGGTGCCCCTGGGAAACGCATGAACTCATTCCATGCTGACAATTCAGAGAATTTAATGAACCTGATGGAAAACACTCAGGCCTGTTTTTTGCACACATGCAGGCATACAGGGTTGTACTGACGTAAAAAAAAAAGCTTCATGGAAATAGAGAGTGTAGTATTTTGAAATACACAAGTTGTCACACAATGTTGTGATATTAATGATCTGTTTTTTTAACTGCTCAAGTTTCTGTTGACCTCAGCTCTGGGAGGTCGAACGCAGCAGTTTTAATTAAGCAGACAGACTAAACAACACAGTGAGCAGGGGTGACCAACAAGTATCCCACAATATTTACTGATGCTCTGCAGTGTTTCATCAGGTAAAAAACATCACTATAATAAGAACATTAAATACAAACAAGCAAGTGTCCAGTGGCTACAGCCCATTAAGGCAATCATATATTCAGAAACAAAGCCACAGGTGACAACATTTGAAAAGCAACGCAAAATGGTAAACAAACAGACAAAGCCCCAAAATAGAAATAATAATAATAAGTATATATATATATATATATATATATGAAATGGGGTAAAATTAAATAAAAAATAATCATAAAATGAGAAAGGTAAAAGGTATCTGTCAAGTAATCTCAGGCAAAAAACAAAATATTTTTTGCATAATGTCTTCAAAAAACTGATATAAGTTTCAAAACTGATTTTCAGTCCTGATTTGTTTTTGCATGTCATCATCTTAAAGGCACAACCTGCGATCCAAATGTATTTTTTTATTATTATTATTTATTGAAGAGTTTGGTCGCTCCATCATAAAAATAAAAATGACTATAAATTAACTTCCGTAACATTTTGTAGTTTTGTTAGTTAACATCAGTGATGGACACACAGCAGTAAAACAGGCCTAACTATAGTTTTATTTATCACAAGCAATTGAACAGCACTCAAAATGCTGTTTTTAATGCTGTTTAAAATGTATTTGATTTGGACTTTAGAAGAAATAATTAATTTAATTAACGAGATAATTAATTAAGGAAAGGAAAAATGAAGTTGCCTAATGTTTCGCCTGATGGAGTCCCTCCTTTATCAAAGAGAGACTACTATAGCATTAAAGGGCTCAGCTGCAGCAACCCTCCCATTTCCAGCAAAATGGTCCAGTCCAGACAGCTGCAGGAGGTCTCACTCCTACACTGATGTCGAGGACAGAAAAACTGAAAAAATAGGTAAACAAATCTGAGCCTCATCATCAGTTATGTCTCATTGTTTTAAATCTTTATTTTGTTTGCAAGATGGGGAACGAATCACTTTAAAAATATTTGTTAACAAAACCGATGTGAAACAAACAGACAGCAGTTTCAACTAGAATAGCCTAAGACTTAAAATCAGAACTTTATTAGATTTGTCATATACATATGGGCACATAAATGAAATTAGCCCTCTACATTTAACCCATCCTAAGCATTTTAGGATCAGTGGGCTGCTGTAAAGGGGTTCAGTGTCTCTCTCAAGGACACTCTGACATGCGGACAGTAATAGGAATCGGGGATCAAACCGCCAGCCTTGTGGTTAAAGGATGACCACTCTACCCACTGAGCTACAACCGCCATTAAAACAACAGCAACATTCAAAATAGATATTTAAAAATACAAAATAATAGAAAAGCAAAAATAATAATAAGTATTTATGGGTCATAACATCCTGTATGCATGTAGCATCATGATTCCCCTGTGTTTCAGACACTTTTGACATTTTATTTTTTTACCACAGTACATAAAAACCTCAAGTTTCAATAAAAATATGAGTATTAAATGTAAAAGTGCTCATAATGCAGAGTGGCTACTGTCTGTTATAGGCCTACTATGATATTATTGGATCATTATTATTGATCTACTAATAGCCTATAGCCCAAGCAGTACTTTAATGTTGTAGTTGGTCAAGGTGGAGCTAACTTCAACTATTTATTGGTAGTTTAACCTGTAACAATGGATCATATTTTATAGGCAAGGTAAGGCAAGGCAAGGAAGCTTTATTTGTATAGCACATTTCAGCAACAGGGAAATTCAAAGTGCTTTACATAAACATTCAAGAACATTGCAACAAAGTGCAAAAGGACATTAAGACATAATTAAAACAGTTGAAAAAAAATAAAAACATTAAAGATTAGAAAATAAAAACAAGCTAAAAATAAAAGCTATAGGATAGAAGCTAAAATGGAATATAAAAAATAATTGTTTTGGACTACAAACCAAAGCCCACTTTCAAAGCCAGACGGTGACTAGTTAAAGCTGCGAAGTGAGACATCCTCTTAAACGTAGACGATCTGTGGCTGCTGTCAACCTCGCCTCGTTGTCTCGTTATGAAAGCAGCTCCGAGGTGAGACAGACAGACAGACAGACAGACAGCCTCATCCTCCATCCTCCAGCCTCCTCTTCCTCTCCTGGAGCCGCTGCCGGTGAGGAGAAGACGGATCGGTCTCCGGTGAATCCAGACCGTCGACCAGGAGAGATCTGGGTGTTTTTTTCCGTGTTCGTGTCGGCTTGTAACGAACGGAGGAGGCTGCTGCTGCTGCAGCGCAGAGATGCTGTCATCACGTCATTGATTTAACATGCAGCTACAACACAGCGGTGACGTCAACCAACCGGGGATCGTTTCTATCTATTGAGACCGGATCGATCTGACATCACATGTCTGCAGTGATCCACTGAGGAAGTGAAAGTGCAACCATCACATCCGCTCTGTCTGTCTGTCTGTCTGGAGATCTGCACTGAATCAACGCTGCTGATGATCTCGTTGTCATGTCAACGGGATCCGACGAGACTTGTGCTTCTGAATGAGGAGAAACTGGAAGGATGCTCTGAACAGCCTTTATGATCAATTATAATTATTTATGCACCATAAAATCTCACTTTCTGCCCAGAAATCCATTTCATCAAAGCATCTTCAAGGAATGATATTGATGATGTTGGCAAAACTTTGAGATTTGAGATTGAAGGTTCAGTCTTGACCTTGGAAACTGTATCAATCTCTCACCACACAAGGTGTATTTAGAAGCTGTGCTGGGGCTTTCAACCACATCACACCATCTTCCTCAGGACTTGACACTGGATCCGGAAGGACGGAGGCTGAAGAGGGACAAAAACACATCAAAGCATCGCTGTATAAGACTTGTACTGAAAAGGAACTCCTTACTGTGATTTGAATGTATCCAAACTTTTTAAATCCAATCATTTTTAAGTTTGGATGAATGCAACTTTTTGTTTCTGACATACCTGGAAAAACTGTTGGACCACACCTGTACAAAAAGTCCAGGCAAGAATTTAACACTTTACTCTGAACACTTGGTGTTTTCATCCTTCAGTCCAAAGACGCCTCTTACATGCGACAACCTGACTTTAAAACGCTGCTGTAGCCTATTAGTGGTAGTCAGTTGTGATGCTGGACGTGGTGAAGATGAAGGAGGCGTGCAGGATCTGCTCCCGCGAGCTCTGCGGCAACCAGCGCCGGTGGATCTTCCACCCGCAGGCCAAGCTCAACCTGCAGGTGCTGCTGTCCCACGCTCTGGGCCACGAACTGACCCGGGACGGCCGCGGGGAGTTCGCCTGCTCCAAGTGCGCCTTCATGCTGGACCGCATGTACCGCTTCGACACGGTCATCGCCCGCGTGGAGGCGCTGTCTCTGGAGCGCCTCCACAAGCTGCTGCTGGAGAAAGACCGGCTGAGGCAGTGCATCGGAGGCATGTACCGGAAGAACAACACGGAGGATGGGAACGTGGCTCCGGTGGGGTCCGTCGTTGGGGTCGTTGGGGTCGTTGGGGTCGTTGGGACTGATGCGGGATCTGAAGACTCTCCTGTGGTGGATCTGTCAGTCCTGCAGGATGGAAGATACTCAGATATGATCCAGGATGATCTGACTTACTCTGTGTACGAATCCTGGGCAGATAAGGAGGATACAGCCCTGGACCACCACACCCATCACCACACCCATCACCACCACCAGTGCCCAGCGGCAGACTCTCTCTCTGGCCAGAAGCCGAGGCGGTGCAGGGGTTGTGCAGTACTCCGTGTTGCCGATTCTGACTACGAGGCGGTGTGTAAGGTTCCTCGAAGGGTTGGCCGCAGGAGCACATCTTGCGGCCCGTCTACTCGCTACTCAGCAGCCACTCCGGGGGTCGAGGACCCCCCCAGAACCATCGGAGAATCTGAGGCTACAACTGTCATCTTTGAGTCCTCTTCAGCTGAGTTGGACACTGATAACATCATGTGTGACCAGACGAGTCCCAGCCCGGCATCGTCCGTAGAATCTCTCGACACCGCCGTGGATGTCAGTTGCCTTCCTGCGAACCACAAAGAAAGAGCAGAAACTGAACCAGAGAAAGACCCAGAGGAGGCTCCAGCGAGAAGGGACACTCTGTGGGACAAACCCCCAAGCGAGAGCTCCCTCTCTGGGCTCGAACCGGTGCTAAGCCTCCTAAGGGGCTGGGAGTACCGGCCAGTGAGGCCTCGAAGGGGCAGCAAGATCCCAGTTCTGGTCAAAGCCAAACTGGAGCAAGGCCTGTCGCTGCTCCTGTCGATCCCACTGAGGTCACCCTGTGGAGGGGCAGCAGACTGTATGCTGTACCCCCACCAGCCTGTACCGGAGGTCGTGACCCCGTGTACCCAGCAGGAGCTGCAGGTGGAGCTGACGGAGATGGAGGAGCAGTGGCTGGATGATTATGTTCAGTGCGGGCCGTTCCGCTTTCAGCAGGTAGATTGGTAGCCACAACACCTGGTTGTTTACCTCTGATCCTGTGAGTGTAGATTTTTGTAGCTTTCATTTAGGCAGGACAGTAGAGTAAGATGCTATTGAGTTGCATTATGGGAAATGTAGGATCCAGGTTTTTTTAGAGTTTGACTCATACAAGCCACCAAAAGTCAGGATTTCTCGGCCTCTGCAGCTTCGATTTTGACCATTATTTTTTTAATCAGTTTCTTGCAAGTTCCCCAACTTTATGGAAGAGTAATGCTAAATTTCTAGAGGGCCCCTTTAATTTATTTTTTTTTCCTTTTGAATTTTAAAAATAAGGAAAATTGGACGCTGATCTAAAGTGTAATTAGAGGCTTTTCCGCATTTTCTCCATATTAATTTTGTTTCACTTATTAGTGGAATCATATTCTGAGCTGAGAAACGAGGGCCTGTTAACTATAAACACAGCTGACAGTGTCCTTTTGCAACAGGAAACGGGTCTAGCCTGGTTCCAGACCTCTAAATCACAGCCAACAAACAAATGTCTTTCAGTCTAATTATCAGGCTAAAACAGGACAACTTCTGGATGTTTGAGGAACAAAAGACCTGGCTTAGATGCCATTCTTTTAAAAGATATCCAGGTCGTTGTCAATGAAAATCTTTAAAAACTGAAAAAGTACAGAAAAACAAATGTGACAAGAAGATCGACCAACTAATTCCCTGTTTGTGCGCCAGCCATCCAGACTGAACAAGGTCAAATCTCTCTGGATTTACTCATCTTCTTCACCGCTGACAGAGCTGAAAACATTTGCCCGCCTTGATTACCCTCTCGGGGAGCATAAATACTCTTCCTCGTCGGTATCCTAGCAACACTTCCGTTGCCATGGGAACAGTCTCCCAGCGCTGAAGCAGTCAGTCTGTGTGAAGGGCTCTGCTCCGTCTGATCCAGCTTCATAACTTCTATTGTTATGTTAATGATTTGTGTGAATGTGGTTCAGCGAGCAGAAAGAGACAAGGCACCTCTGTTATGGTTTATTATGTTGGTGCATCGGTCTATTACACAGCAATATACCAGTCCGTACAAAAGACCTCTCACTCGGATGAATGAGGAAATTTACACACGGATAAAGACTCCTGAGCATTTTAAAACTAGATTCTGGTGAAAGTAATGTCTCTTAACTGACCTTTAATGCCAGAGGTCTGTTTCAGGATTTGACAGCAGAAGAGAATTATTAAAGATACCTTCATCATGCAATGACCGCAATCTTGCTGGTTTATTACACGTCACACTGAGCGAGAGATGGGTCAGAACTCTCTGGTCTCAATACGTCAGATACCGGTTTTGAGGCATGCCAGATTGCACAATGAATGTCTGGTGAATCTTATTGCTAAGAAAGTCATCAGCTCGCATCATCCGTCTGTGCCGCTCTCATGTTTGGAAAATGTAGCTCACGAGTTCACGTCAGCCTGTGTAATTTACATCTGATCATGCTGTGTTCTGATCAATCGTAGCAGCTGTCACAGTTTGAGAAATTTGGGACAAAATAAGATCTCTCATAAGATTAGAATAAGATTTCACCATGATTCTCTCATAATTGTTTTGGACAGCCCAGAATCACACACTTAATAGCCTAATTGCAGAGTTTGACTTGTACTTAGCAGCTAAATAATATGTATATAACTCAATTTCGGCGAGTACAGGCCAGATTTTACTGCGCATGTGTTATACCCCCAAAGATATGCTGCATTGATGACGGTTGATCCAGCCTCTTTCCACAGGCCTAGGTTCTTTCTCAACAACTAAAATAGGTGAATTGGTCCTTTCCGTTCTGTCCCAGAACATTATCTCTATTTGTAGTACCAACCAGATTAGTAGTTCTATTATGGGACCCATACAGTGTTGAATTTCTTTTTTCCTTCACCATTCTGCAGTCTGACCCTGTATTGATTGTGAGTCAGCTGTAGAAAAGGTCCCACATACAGCTAGCTAAAAATGTCCCAAAGGGCAGAGTGACATCACATCATTACATAGATCATGAAAACAAAAACAAAGGAAGTCAACAACATGCTGCCGTGGCAACAGCCGCTTCCCCAGGAAGTCATCCAGCAGCGAACTGACATCACTTTCCCCTTTCACTTAATCATTCACACAACAGCTGCAGGGACAACATACATACACATGTAACTGTGTTTGTGTCCAACGTTTCACCAACTGTTATCACGATTAATAATGTAAATATTAGGGGTAAGAGATATGAAAAACAAGAACATATAGAGTATAACTCTTAAATATTTTCGTTGTTAGTTGACCTGTGTTTTGCTCCCGTGTCTTCCAGAGGCTGATAGATGAGCAGCAGGGCCGGCTCGGTCAGTATGAGTGCGCTGCAGGTCAGTGTGTCGGCGAGTTGCAGAAGGCCCAGGACCAGGTCCACTCGCTGCAGGCCAAGATCAGAGAGAGCGAGACCAGGAACCAGGTAAAATCACATCACCCCTCCTCCCAACTCCAGACCTGCTCTTTATCTATTTGAATAGAAGTCGTTCAAGTCCACAGCAAGTGATGTGTTGTACTGAGTCTATTGTGTGTGTGTGTGTGTGTGTGTAGAAGCTGCAGGAGCATCTCAATGAGATGGAGTTGGAGCTGCGTTCAGCCCAAGAGGAAGCCCAGCGACAGGAGCGAAACATCCAGAACATCACTGATACTGTTAACTCCAAGGAGACAGAGGTAGAGATCGATGCAATACGATATGAAACGATACAGATACGGTACGATACATAGATAGATAGATAGATAGATAGATACAATACGATACAATACGATACGATATGATATGATATGATACGATACGGTATCATAGATACGATAGATACAGATACGATTCGGTACCATAAATACGATACGATAAGATAGATACAGATATGATACGGTACCATAGATACGATACGGTACGATATGATAGATACAGATATGATTCGGTACCATATATACGATACGGTACGGTACGATAGGGTACGATATGATAGATACAGATAGGATTCGGTACCATAGATACGATACGGTATGATACGATAGATACATATACGATTCGGTACCATAGATACGATACGGTACAGTATGATACGATAGATACAGATATGATACGGTACGATGCAATGCGATAAGATAGATACGATATGATACGATACGATACGATACGATACGATACGATACATACGATACGATAGTTAGATACATAAATAGATAAACAAAAAAGAAAAAAACTGATGGGAATGAATAGATTTAGAGAGAGAAAGAAAAGATTGACCACAGCAGAGTGTCAAAAGTGAAAATACACAATGAATGCACAGTTTCATATTTAAACGGTGTGCGTGTGTGTGTGTGAGCAGGCTGCAGAGATGTATCGGGTGATTGAGGAACAGAACAAGATGCTGTGTTCTCTCAAAGAGCTCGCCAACCACAGCCAGCTGCAGCAGCTGCAGGTTTGTTCTCCATGCTGTGGAGCTTCTTTATTTTTAGATTCATGCCACATCAGCCACTGAAATGACTTGTTTCTGGCTGACTCAAATCTTCTGATATAGTTTCAGTAAAGTGTTTGACCACTATATTAATTCAAAGCTTTCTTTGTCTCTCTTTTCACATCTGTCCCTTTCTGCTCTCCTGTGTTTGTCCATCTCTTATTGGCCCATCGCTGGGTGTCACCTGCAGGTGTCGGGTGCAGACAGTATTCGGGGTCAGGGCGAGATCCTGGCTCTGCAGGCGTCTCTCTTCCAGGCTCAGCTGGAGCTGCAGGCCGGTCAGCGGACGCAGCGGCAGGCGGGCAGGACGCAGGAGGACCTGAGCCGAGCCCTGCAGAGGCTGGAGACAGACCTGCAGGGGGCGCTGCAGCACAGGAGGGAGACGGAGAGGCACAACCAGGTGAGATTTGGTTGGTTTTGGTGCATCTTTTTTTTAATTTCTTTTAACGAGTCTGTGTTTAAATTTAGGGAAAATCAGACAACACGCATCAGCTGAAAGATCACCTTGCATCTTGGCTCTTTGTACTTTACTTTGACATGTGTGCATGCGTTATGTTCAGGACCTGCAGCTGGCTCTGGAGAAGGCCCGGTCGGCCCTGCAGGAGAGAGAGGAGCTGCTGAGAGACGGCAAGCAAGAGAGGGAAAGGCAGGACGAGGAGACAGAGAGGACCATCGGAGAGCTGAGGACGTCCCTGCAGACCAAAGAGCAGCTGATAGAGGTCAGACTGAATACATCTGCTCTCGTGCTTCTACATAAACCTGCACCAACACTTACTAACATTCACAGGATTCAAATAGAGGTCACATCACAGGAAAGTGCTGTGCAGATACTTTTCATGCTTTACATGCCAAACAGAAAACTCCACAGCTGAATGTGGAAGTTCCTCCGCCGACCACTAGATGCTCCAAGAAAACTCAGCTCAAACTGAACTGTAGTGACTCAGTAGTTCCACATTTGTTTCTAAAAGAATTTAGAATCTCTGTTGATGGTTTCACTTCTTCTAATGTGGTAGCCTATTTGTTTTAGATTTTTCATTAAATAGATAGATTTGGAGGCATGTTTACTTGACTGAAAGATGTCACAGCCTACCACACCCAGGCTCTGCCACTTTTAAATACATTTTCGGGCCCCACTTTTTCTGTTTTTATGACGCCAACACACACACACACACACACTAAGTAGTAATCTTATTTTAAACTTGGAAAACTTGGAAAACGTCCTCCTTGAAGAAGTAAAGGCTGGCCACAGAGTGCATGTACAAACACACAAACACACACACACACGCTGGTGTGCACCGACTGACTATTTTTTTTTTTTAATCAGGACTACTGTGAGCTGTCAGAGGATCCAAAGGAGAAGAGAGACTCTCTGCTTCAGAAACTCCGCCAGCGTATCAAGGAGAGAGACCGAGCTCTGGAGGTAAACAGCACACACACACACATACACACACACACACACACACACACACACCAACTCGTGTGAGTTGTTTTTTCCTTGTGGCTGGTGTATGAGCACTATATTGTGTATCCACCTTGTATTTTCAGTTCAAAACGTCACAATAACATCCGATTTTTTTGTGCACAAAATAAAACCAAATCTATTCTAACAACAGAAAATACATGTCGTCATCATGGGTTTATTTATCTATTCATTTATGTAGTCTAATTTAATTCGTGCTCCAGTTCCTTGGGTAATTTTCATGCCTCTGCGTCGGCGGTAGTCGTGGCCGGAGACATTATGTTTTCGGGTTGTCCATCCGTACGGACCGTTCTCGTGAATGTGATATCTCATAAACGCGATATCTCAGGGAATTTCTTCAAATTTGGCACAAACGTCCACTTGGACTCAAGGATGCACTTATTAGAATTTGGTGGTCAAAGGTCACTGTGACTTCACAAAGCATGTTTTTGGCTATAACTTAGGATTTCATATTCTAATTCTGACATTTTCACACAAATGTCTCATAGGATAAAATGATGAAGTGATGACATTTTGGACAGACATGGATGTAAACTGAAATTTGACTGGTTGGTGGAGGCATACAACCGTGAGGCAGTAATTCTAGTTTATTTTGTTCAACCTTTATTTACTCAGGAAAGCATTGAGATAAAAAATCCAGAAACTTTTAGTGCCATTTTGGAGGACTCCTAGTGGTAAAATAAGACACACTGTGATTACAGCCCAAGGCTCAGGTCAAAACTCAGTTTAATACGGGTCATGCTAAATCTAAACTGTCAGGTTCGGTGATGATTGATGCTTTTTTTTGCCCAACCCCAGCGAGCGGTGGACGACAAGTTCCGCAGCATGGAGGAGAAAGAGGAGGACACTCGTCGGCTTCAGCTGCTGCACAGAGAGAAGGAGAGAGACCTGGAGAGACAGCGCTGCGTCCTGTCCAACAACGAGGAGACCATC
The DNA here is from genome assembly GCF_015220745.1 of Sebastes umbrosus. Classification (NCBI taxonomy): domain Eukaryota; kingdom Metazoa; phylum Chordata; class Actinopteri; order Perciformes; family Sebastidae; genus Sebastes; species Sebastes umbrosus. Next base: position 29,206,379 of record NC_051273.1, on the reverse strand, counting down.
ACTGTAAGAACACACACACGTCACACTTCTTCTCCCTCTCCCTCTGCCACCTCCACCTCTCACTGTTGGTCCTATGTGTGTGTGTGTGTCAGAGCCTGGAGGTGCTGCTGCGTGGTAAGGCCGTGGAGCTGGAGCAGGTGTGCGACGCCTGGAGGAACGTTCAGCGGCAGCAGCAGGAGAGCGAACAGAGACAGAGCAGCGTCCTGAGAGAGAGAGACGGCATCATCGGCCAGCTGCAGGCGGCGCTGCACGCTCGCACGCAGGAGGCCCAGGTACAGACAGGAAGTGGATTTATTAACACATTAATATCAGTTATAATAAGTTACTCTGCTTTAAATGAAGTGCAGCTGCAGAAGAAAATGTCTTTTTCACTCCGTCTGTGACTGTGCCCATAGTGTCATATTTATCAATTTTAAGCACAATCCTATGATGAGCACTCAGACAATTTCAAGATTTTCAAAATAAGGGCGTACTGTGTTTCAAAAAAATATCAGAGATTCAAGGAAAACATTTTTTTTTTCAGTTTGAACAGTTAAAAACAACACAAAAAACACATCTGTGATGTCATCACCGCTCTGTTAATTTTCTCGCTGTGGACTCGTGCTTCTTCTTCTCTCGGCTGCAGGACCTGCGCTGCTCCCTACTGGCTCAGATCCAATCAGCTCCCAGCGATGTTCTGGAGGAGCTGAAGGTCCGCCTCCAGCTCAAAGACCGCCTCTTCCAGGAGGTGCTGGCCGACCGGTCCCACCAGGCCCAGGAGCACCAGGAGCAGGTCCAGGATCTGCTCCGAACCATCAGCTCCAGGGACCAGTACATTCAGGTAGAGCAGAGGAGATCAGTAGAAGGTTCAATATGAAGTCGTATATGTGGAAAAAAAATGACACCAGTCTCTTTCCAGGACTCTGCGGGCCGGCTCGGAGAGGTGATGACAGAGCAGACGGGGAGACTCCAGGAGCTCCGCAGGCAGCTAAGCTCAGGTGTCGGATCGAGGTCAGACTCGGACTCGGCCGTGGAGCTCCAGGCCCTGCAGGAGGAACTAAGACTGGCTCTGAGGAGGGAGAAGGAGAGCCGGGAGCTGAGCTGGGGTCAGGCCACCAGGGTGGACTCCCTCACCATGACGCTGCATGTGAAGGAGGAGATCATCAGGGTCAGTGAGACGGATCCCTACATGTTTCATATGATGTTTTTAATTAATAATAATCACACAAGAAGAAGCCAATATTCAAATCATGACAGTGCTTTCCAGACTCCAGTTTTGAAAATGCAGCTGCAGCTTTCTGTCCTCTGATAAACCAATATTTGATGTTGTATATGTGTTGCTTACTAATGCATGTGTGTGAATACATGTCATGGTCTCCTGTGTGTGTGTGTGTGTGTGTGTGTGTGTTGTGCAGGACTTCCAGCGGCAGATGGTGGAGCCCTCCAGTCTCACGCTTGTGGAACGGTTGACCCAGGAGGTCCAGGAACTGAGGGAGAGCCTGGTCCAGCAGGCCGGTCCCCCAGCCAGGGGCCCCGTCCTGGGCCGCGATCGGCCCAATGGCAGGCAGCCTGAGTTTGGAGGTGGGCATCAGAGAAGCATGGGACAGTATCTGTAACGGCACCAGGGAGCCGTGGCTGTGGTGTGGGGCTCCTGCTGTGGTGGTGGTGGTTAACAGACTTTAACACATGGGATCGTCTGGGTGTGAATACGACTGAACATGTTTGCATTGTAACCAGTGTTGGTGACATTTTCAACAGTTGTCATTCAGTACTCACCACAGGTCTGCACGCTTTTTAACACTTCTTAACTTTCATTAATGACACGGTTAATTGCAGAAGTTTGAAGCCCTTAACAAGCAGCATTGTTTTGTTTGACCTCTTTTAGATCTTATGACATCGGGTTAAGTATCGACTCAACCCTGACAAACTTTAAATAGTTTGAAAGCAAAAAGCCTCACAACTTCATGAGTGTAACCTATTTTAAAGGGCCAGTGTGTAGCATTTTGGGGGATTTATTAGCAGAAATAGAATATAATATTCCTAACTATGTTTTCATTAGTGTATAATCACCTGAAACTAAGAATCGTTGTGTTTTCGTTAGCTTAGAATTTTTAGGTGACTCTAATGGTTATAATTAACTTTCATGAACTGAAAACACACTTTGAAACTGTTAAAGTTGTAAGACGAAAAAACAGAGACGACTCCCAGACCGAACAACACCGTGGTAGCGACCTGTCAATCACAACGTAGCCACACCCTAAAGCATCCCCTGCTTTATGGTCTATTTGACTCTTAATGGGACCATGATTTACTAAATGAACATCATGCTGTATTGAAGAAGACTTGAAACTAGCGATTGAGACCATAAACTCATGTTTACAATGTTTACTGAGGTAATAAATCAAGTGAGAAGTAGACTCATTTTCTCATAGACTTTATACAATCAGACTTTTTTTTGCAACCAGAGGAGTCGCCCCCTGCTGGCTGTTGGAAGGAATGCAAGTTTAAGGCACTCCTGCATTGGCTTCACTTTTCAGACACCAGAGGTTGCCCACTTGCGGGTCCTCTTCCACTGAGCCAGCCATGTTGTACCGCCATGTTTCTACAGTAGCCCAGAATGTAACTGCACAACTAGATGCCACTAAATTCTACACACTGCTCCTTAAGATCCCAATATCACTGCAATAACTTGCTTAATTTGTAACAGGAGTGCATAAAAAACAGATCAGTGAAAGAAAAATCTTAAAAAGTCAAGAAGAAGCTGACATTTACACCATGGCTGTAGCCTCGGTAGTTCAGTATCATTCTGACCTTTACAGTAAAGGATCGTGACTGTAATCGATTGTAATTTTGAAGCTTGTGCACAAAAAGCAGGGCTCTTGTTGAGTGAGGGTTTGAGCATAGAAGGAAATATCCACCTATAAAAAAGAGGTCGGTGGAGGTCATATTCCAAAATACAGCAAAAAGTAAATAAATAAATCAAAGATACATAAAATAATTGATAAATACTAATAACAAATGTCCTGATATTCATCAAAACACAGATAAATTAAAATCAATGATTGCACCATTTAGGACTTAAAGTCTGAAACTTGCTTGAATAATTTTTGTTTTAATAATTCATTTTGTAAATATAAGATGTTTTTCTAATTATTTTATCATTTTGGAACAAAAATCTTCACATTGGGTTTTGTCTTGAGTGATGGCCATGTTTTATTTAATTGTTTTAATGTTTCAGTGCAGTTAAATGTTAAAAACTGCTTCCTCTTAAACATATTTTCTATTTTGTATGAGTCAAAGCATCATTTACTCTGTGAAATGGGGTTGTAAATGTTTTGTGTTTGGTTACGTATGCCAGTTATAATATATTACTTTATGTGTGGGTGCCTTTGCATGTTCAGCAGCTTGAATGAGTCTGTTTCTGAATGCTGCGGAAAACTCAAGTTTGTTTTACTGAACAATATGAAATAATATAATGAAAATATAATCACATTCCACATATTGCCTTTATGTGATTATGATTCTGTGTACTTAGTCTATAGCTGTCTTTTATGGAGAAAATGTTTGCAAATATGAGTTTGCTTTTGTGATTTAATGAGACTCTGTGCAATTCAACAACCATCAGTTCCACCTCTGTGGTTCAATATTGATGAATATTATCATATGATTGAGTGTCACACTGGAGCACAGTAAGTATGAATGTTTATTTCTTCTTAGTGATCTTCCCATTAAACTGAAGAATGTAAAGTGTGCGCAGACTCCATAAAGGATTCAGCCACATTTGTTGGATTGAAGATATTATATTTTATTTATACATTTTCAGACCCTAACGTGTAATTGAGCGGTTTCAATAAATAAACCTGCGGTTTGTTGCATCATGCATTTGTGATTTTAGGAGGTTTGAAATAACAGTTTACTTTTATATTTGCACACTGGCCCAAGTTGTTTTATGCCCTCCCAGTTGCTATAGTGACATCCTTACAGTACATCTGTCTCCACTACATACATGAACACATATACGTATGTACTTAGTCACCAAACACAAATGTTTTATATGACATGTATAGGATAATTAACTCCAATTTGAATGGCAGTTAATAGAACATAAATATCAGGTTATTCCTGGTTTTCAGTTTGCAAAGCTACCCGGGCCATACCAGTTCAAATTCCCCAAGAAATGTTTGACTAGTCTCCCTACATTATTCACAATTATATTTGCCCCCACATGATGGTCTAAAAAGGGTAACAATTCTCCACACTGTTAGTAATATAATTCTGGTGGAGAAACAATAACTCCCCTCATTTTATTTTAATTGAACTTGCCTAAAATAGTCACATATACGATAAATATTTTAAAGAACATCCCAATCAATCAAACCAATTTAAAAACCCACTAATTTGTCTGTAACAGTAGAAAGAAAACTCACAGAATCAATAATCTAACTTATTTTTTACTGAGGACATGACGTCAATGGTTTCTACAGCCCTGAAATTCATATTCATATGAGACCAAATCCAAGCAGTAATGAAACACAGAGGTTACGTAGTTCAGGAAAATGAATATGGCTCTGATGATGCTAATAAGAGCCAGACCTGCCTCAGCCTTTGATTCATTTCATCACCAGTACATTCAAGAGAAGTCAAGGCCATGATTTAGCTCACTGCATGTAAAATTCCCCAGGCTCAGATTACCCATAATCCTGTTCTGTTTACACATCTTAAATTTTCAAATCCATCCATCCTATTTTCAGTGGCTTCATACTGAATATTGAAGTTTAATCACATTCAAGTGCAGTTAATAACGGAACGATCCTCATATCAGTGACCTACCAGCTCTTCATATGTACAGTACATACAGTTAAACTCATGTAAGTTCTGCTCCGTAACAGATTTTGCATTAAATTGCATCGTGATGAAAGAGAAGAATGTCAGCTGATCCAGATGAGCAGCTATTTCAGAAATAAACAGATGTTATCTCCGTGTTGACAGTGTGACACTTAGTAGGATGGTTGCTGGTTTTTCTGAATTGCACAAGTAGTCACAGTAGTCACAAAGTAAACAGACAACTGAAGTTGAGAGAGATGTAAAAAAAGTCTTTCTAATGGCAGAAATGTAACTTATTTTTTCTCCTACTTCTTGCAGAACTGAGCTCAGAGGATGAGGACGAGGCTGATGATGATTTGAACAGCGAGTACACTGAGAGCGTTGATGAAGAGGAGTCCAAACTGGGGGTCCGGTCTGTGGCCAACATCAAGGTAGGAATACGTTTGATCTGAACGTCTGATCTGAGCTTACCTTTCTGAAGATTTTTAATAACTTTGAAGCTATTAAAGAGGGGATTTAAAGGGAATGGAGGTTAAACATCCCAGGATAAACTTGACAAACTTTTATTGCTATTGAGGAAGTTAGTCAAGGGCTGAGAGGATCTCAGGAGCTTGCATCTGAGAGGGATGAATGAGGATTTTAGCAGTATATAGTTTTAATAGTTATCTAATAAGAGAGCTTTGTTGTTTTTGACACTTTATTAAAAACATTTTTTTTTAGATTTCCCTTTAAACTCCCTTTAATACAATCATTATTTCTGTGATTTTGTAACTGTTGTGTGGTATTTCTTTTTACTGTTTATGTCGCATTTTGTTGTGTACTTTTATTCTGAAAAGTCTGGCCCTTTATGTGTGTGGTTCTCATTGAATAACTGAGAGAAAGATTCAGCTATTTTGGAGTTTATATTTAGATCTAATGTTTATTTGTGTAGATATTCTGACATTCTGATAAATGCACCGCAACAAAATGCATACACGGAATAAAGTATAAAGGAGATATCTTAAAATCCACTCTAAAACTTCTTGTCAGGAGCATCAACAATTCAAACTAACTGTCGTCAGGAAACAGATTTATGTCTGAGGGCATGAAGCTGCTGTGAACTTTGATGTTTCATCTTGTATTTCTGGTTCATTTACATTAAAGATGCATTCAATAACACAACTGTAATTCTTCTTGGCTGTGCTCTTATATAGTAAGTTCCACCTCAGGGGCTCATAGCTAATTGTTCAGAAACTGTTTGTCCAAACAGGGTTCTTCTGGAGGTGCAGGAAAGCCTCCATCCCAGGATCTGTTGTTTGAAGGTCAGGGACTGATAGAGGTCAAACAGCTGGTGGAGCAGAAGAGGGCGGTGGAGAGAGAGCTGGGAGAGCTGAAGGCTCAGCTGGAGAAGGCCGGCTTCTCCTCACTTTCACAGATGAGGTAAGACGATTACCATAAGAATATAAGGCTGAATGTGTACTTCTTCTTCTGTGCCACAGAGCTCTATTGTTGTTCAAAAACTATTAAAAACACATCAATGAGCCACACTGTTGCACTGGGTGACATGTTCCTTCATCACCATGAACACACACACTGTAGTTTGTTTTGACTCAATCCCACCTATACCGTCCTGCTGCTACAAATAACTCACTAGAGCACCAAATGTGGATTCATCCGCCGCTGAAAATAGTCCCAAACAGATGCACTTTTTCCTCCTGTTGATAAAAACCAGCTGTGACCAGCTGTTTTAGGGAAGTACTGCACCCTTTTTTTTTTTAAATGAAGCTATATATTTGCGAAGTTAAAGATGCATTAGGCAATTTTTTTTGTTCAGTAGAGGGCACTAGGTTATTTCTAACCGTCCATCTCTCTCTGTGTGTTTTAAAGGAAAGCTCTGTTCAGCCTTCAAGCAGAGAACGGACATCTAAAGCATCAGCTGACTGAAGGCCTGCAGCCCGAGAGTAAACAGCAGAGTGATGACCAGGAGGTGTTGGACGGCGAAGAGGAGGTGGAGGAGGAGGAGGAGGAGGAGGAGTTGGATGTGACCATAGAAGGGGTGGAGGAGGATGTAGAGGAGGAGGAGGAAAGCTCTGAGATGTGGGACGCCTGGGACGGCGAGCTATCTTTGTCGCAGACCAACATCCAGAGAGCCAAGAGACCTGAGTCACTGCACCTGCTCACCAACTCCTCACAGGTAGAACAGACAGGTCCTGACTCCACAAGGACTAAAACTGTCCCTGGAAATAAATCCATTCCCTTTTTTAATGTCTTCTCCTGCTTGTCATCCAGGACGTCCTGGACAGCGAGCTGTCAGCGGGTCAGCCACAGGGCGCCGCGTCCTCGGTGACGCGTGAGAAGACGGGTCGTCTGCAGCAGAAGAGCAAAGAGTTGCAGGAGAGGCTGATGGTGTCTGAGGCCACAGTGCAGGCTCAGGCCGAGCAGCTCAAAGACTACAGGGAGCTGCTCAGTGAGTGGACACACTGAGGACTCATCTAAAGTCTTATATGTTGTGTGTCAGTAATGTGTGATTGCATCTATATCTATTTAGCAAAACAAGCATATCAATTATCAAAAAAATTGAAATGGATGCCAATGATGTCAACTGCAATCACACTGGAGTAAAGCTTCTTCTTCTTCTTCTTCTTCTTCTGTGTGTCTGCAGCGGAGACAGCAGTGCAGCAGGACAGTAAGCAGGTCCAGGTGGACCTGCAGGACATGGGCTACGAGACCTGCGGCCGCAGTGAGAACGAGGCCGAGAGGGAGGACACCAGCAGCCCAGGTATGTCCCACTGTTACACACCGGCTACACGAGGGCTGGTGAACCAAAGCCAGCCCTAAGCATAGGCGGTGTAGGCAAATATATAGGGGCGCCATCCATCCATAGAGGCGCCCCAAATGAGGGGAGAAAAAAAAATCTAAATTTATAACTTTTGCTATTTTTTACTAATACTGTTTTAATACTATTATTTCGAAACATTACAAAAAAAGCCCACAGCAACATAACTACGTAGCCTATTTTCTGGTTTGACCGCAGCATCACCGCGGCGCATCAAGTCATCATTCTTTTCAGTGTGATCTGCAAAGCTTGATCTCAAAGACATGAAGCTATGCCGTGTCTGTGTGAATGTACGAACACAATGATTAGTGGCGGAATGCAAGCAGCATGAGCTAAAATCTTGCCAAGGGCTCCAAATTTCTGTAGTTGTAATTGTAGTAGCATCATAAAAACACTAGAGGGAAGCAAAGGACGGTAAACAGTAGCATCTGCACATTAAAATATGTAGCTGTTTATGCATATTTGCTTTTAAACAGTAAAGGCCAAAAACACACCTTTCTAAATACTATACACATACCGTAAAAGTTTAATATAATTTAATCTGGTTTTACTTTTAAATAATTTTATTAATATTAGTAATTTATTCTCCCATGTTTTTTGTTCAATAGTGTGTAACTATGTTGAAGTGCTATACAAATAAAGGTATTCTTATTATATTATTAATTATATTATTAATTAATTATACATTTATTATCAGATTCTATCTCTATAATATATCTTTATACTACAGTTTTATACTACAATTTAAAGCTCAAACATATATTTTAATTTGTATAGCACTTTTCCAAGATGCAGAACCTCAGTTACAGTATACAGGTGTATAATTAGATTATAATTAGACACACATCTCATAACAGCACCACAAAGTAAAGCCCTTAGAATGGCCTTAAACTAATCTTAAAACAGTTTAAATAATCTTCATACACACATTAGTTCTAGTTAGGTGGACCCAATCATCTGGCACCAGAGTGTATGTGATAATAAAGAATGGGAAAGTAGTTTTATTTTCTGCTTAGTGCTGCTTATAGTAAACTGATGAATGTGTGTGCTGTGTGTTCCCTGACAGAGTTTGATGACCTGGAGATGTGCACGTCTCTGGACTGTGGTTCCCAGTGGTGGCCTGCCGGCAGCAGCAGCAGCGCCTCCACCTTCACTAAAACCACCACCCAGAGCACCGGTGACGGAGACGAGTCTCTCCAGCGTCTCGTCGAGGACCTCCGCTCCCAGCTGTCCCGTTCTCAGGGAGTGATCCGCGGTCTCCAGAGCCGGCTCCGGTCCCTCTCCACCTCCAGTGACTACGGACCCTCCACACCTCGCAAGGTCAACTGGTCCTTCAAGGCCTCGCCCTCCCAGAGCGGGGCGGAGGACGACGAGGGCTGGCAGTCGTCCGACGGAGGTCCTCTGGCTTCGCCCAGTCACCCTCACCCAGACAAGGGCCTGCAGGAGCTGGTGTCCCGCGTGGACGCACTGGAGGACCAACTGAGGAAAGGAGGCAAAAAGTCTGTCAGCGAGGACTTAAAGTCTGCCACCTGGCCGGGGTGAGTCACAGGAAACTACAATTTCCCTTTTATATTTGGAAAGTTGATACCTATATACATGACCAAAAAATGCTTGTATGGTCCTTTTAATTAAGATCATATAAAATGACAAGAAAAGAAGAACTTTTTACCGTAGCCTACTAATACAGGTCAGTCCGGTCCATTAATCAGTGCAGCCACGAAGCATCCCGTCGGTATCAGTCCATCCATGTTAATCAAGTGGAACCACAGATGTTTTTATGTAAACTCAGCTGCCTGACAGACAGTCAGAGGGGATTAACTGACACGAGAATGGAACACGCCGTCCCATTTGCCGTGTGAGACCAAACTGTAACTACAGTGAAGCTTTAGTGCTGTCCTCATACGTCTTAGGAATCTCCCCTAACAACAAGTGACCCTGCATGGAGTCCTGAGCCCATGCATTAGAAGCTACAAGAGGCAACAGACATGACATGCATTCATTGTGTTCCTATCAGTGTTAGCAGAAATGGAATAATATTTATTAAATCAAATTGATTGTATTTAATATTTATAACTATGTTTTCATGAGTGTCTAATTACCTGAAACTAAGAATCGTGTTTTAGTTAGCTCAGAATGAGCCCTTCATATCTACATAGGGAGCGGGTCCTCTTCACTGAGTCCGTCATGTTGCTCTGCCATGTTTCTACAGTAGCCCAGAACAGACAAACCAAACACTGGCTCTAGAGAGAGCCTTTCACATTTTTTACGTTACCTAAAGACCACCGTAATTCTCCGACACGCTTGTGAAACTGCGGTAGTGTGAGCCACAGAGTGCAAAACTGTGGTAACGCCAGCCGCCGTCTGACTTCTGTCGTTAATGTAGTGTTATTATGATAAGGACGGCCTCTGAGAGAGGCAAACGGCGTTACTGCGGTTTTGCACTCAGCGGCTCACGTTACCGCGTAGGGGTACTCAGTTGGTTGCAATCTGCAACCTCACCACTAGATGGCGCCAAATCTTACACACTGTACCTTTTAAAGACAAAAACACTCATAATTTAGGATAAAGCTATTGAGCCAGTTACAGAAACTGATCTTCAGATCATTATCATTGTGAGAAAATGTCTTGGTCATACAGACAAAACTACGTTTAAAAAGAGCAGAGGGACATCTGCTATCTAAAAGTATAGTAGTTATTCATTTTTATTTCCAATTCCATTAAATCATAGGTTGGACTGTCCGTTGGTTTTGTCACATCTGGACATTGCCTCACAAATGGCAGAGAGTAGCTACGATGATCTGTAAAAGATTCAGACAGGACAACCAACTGACTAAACTAGAGAAAAGGAAACATTTCTGAGTGGTTTTGAATTGGAATAATTTAATATTCTTTGTAAAAGAAAATCCAGAATCAAATTACTTTTATAAAAACATTTTGAAGGCTGATTGATGAATTTGCTGTAGTTATTTTTTTTTCCTGTTGACCCAAGGAGAGGTAGCTGATCAGAATAACAAACATCAACAGCAGCAGTTCATTTGTAGCGTACTATTTAGTTTTAATGTATTATCTCACAGATTGTCAGGATTAACATTCATTTCTCTTTTTCTCTTTGTGTAGTAAATTCGACACTCTGATCCAGGCTCAGGCCAGAGAGCTGTCTCATCTCCGCCAGCGGCTGAGAGAGGGTCGTGGCGTGTGCAACATCCTCACCCAGCACCTGAGCGACACCACCAAGGCCTTCGAGGAGCTGCTGAGGGCCAACGACATCGACTACTACATGGGCCAAAGCTTCAGGGACCAGCTGGCTCAGAGCGGCGCTCTGGCACAGCGGGTCAGCGCCAAGATCAGCGGACGTGAGTGGTCTGGCTTTATTTACTTCATTATGTAATATACAGCCAGACAGACTTCATTAATAGGCTGTCTGATTCATTTAAAAGTGTAATTAAATATATAAAACCAAATGCTATTATTATATCTGCTACAGGAGATCATCCTGAAGATCCAGATGAGAAGACAGAGCTGCTCGCCATCCGGTCAGTGCTCATTTACTCATCTCTGTGTGTGTTGTGTGTGTATGTGTGCACGTCTGCTCATGTTGTGTCTCTGTTTCTGTTGTGGTGTGGAGTTCTGCATAACAGCAGGTTCGATGTCGGTCAGTGGAAAGTTTTGCTGTGTGACGTTCAGGTCGATGTTTGTTCCTCAGGGCAGAATAATCCGATACTCACTCGATAATGAGCGATGATCTCACAGGATAATTAATGACAGAGATAATTGGTTAATTAATGAGGGAGGGCTTGATAGACATCTGACTAACAGAAGGACACATACTGTAGGCTAGATGTCTCTCTGAATGCACTTCCTTGTGGATTCTTTGGGAATATTTATAGAAAAATTCCTTTTAAACACCTTTAAAAAACATTTTTCAAACTCATAAATGCATTTTTATCTGCAGTCAGTGTCAGTTAAAGGAACAGTGTGTAACATTTAAGGGATCTATTGGATGAAATGGAATATAACAAATGTGTTTTCTTTAGTTTATAATCACCTGAAAAGAACATTTTGTTGTGCATTCGTTATCTTAGAACGAACCGTTTATATCTACTGTACATACGGAGCGGGTCCTCTTCACAGAACTGGCCGCCATGTTTCTACAGTAGTCCAGAACAGACAAACCAAACACTGGCTCTAGAGAGGGCCATTCAAGTTTTTGCGTTGGCCACAATTTTCCTTCACGCTTGGCACAGTTGGTTGCAATCTGCAACTTCACTTCATCAAATCTTACATGCTGCACCTTTAAGGCGCTTTTTTTTTCTTTTTTTTTAAGTTAAAATTGGATACATTTTATGATGAAATAATGACAAAATATTATGTTTTTTGTCTTTTTACTACACTAGTAATGTGTTGGGGCTGTGCCTTCTTCACTAATATATATTTCACACATTCTGGTACTGAGAAATTAGACAGTAACTTACCCTGTAGGCTAAGTATTCATGTGATTTTAATTATGACCTTCAAAATCTTTCAAATGTTTGCATGAATATTCTTCTTTCTTCTGTTATGTAACATATTTTACATAACATACTTTTATTTGATTTGGGCTTTTTTCATAATCATCATTACATTTGAAAAGTTTATACTAATAATTACATTTGAATCAGAGATAAAGGGCTGCTCTTTCAAAATTAAATAGACTCAAAGTTATACAGTTTCAACCCTACATATTTGTGAGATAAGAAAGAGTCAGTCAAACTAAATATTTCTGCGCTAACCAGTGAGAACATTTGAGAAAATCAGAGAAAATCTTCATCTTATATCTGTGTTCCTCTGTGCTGTACGCCTCATTTGGTTTCTTCCACTCGTCTTTTTTCTTCCACACCATGTCAAGTCTTATTTCCTGCTGCTGGTCGCAGCTGGCTGGACGGCTCGCTGTTCCCTTCAGCAACTTGTTAAGTCAGCTGCTCTGACATCACTGCATTACAAAACCACAAAGTCCTGCAGGGCAGAGCCGTGATTGGGCAACCCGGTCTGCACCCACCACCACACATTCATCCCAACCATGCAACTCATTAGTTTTAGCTGGGGAGTCGTGACCAGCCGGGCACAGCTGATGTCCGAGCGGGGACCTTAACTGTCCAGTCGAATGGTCAGCTAATTAAGCAGACGGCAAAAAGAAGAACAAAAAAAAAAGTGAGAGCAGGGCAAACACTGTTACACAAGAGGAAGAACAAAGGCTGAAGTCCTGCTGTACATTTCTTTGTTTATTACAGAATGAACAACATAGCAATATTTTGTTGCTTTGCCAAGAGCTGAAGACATAATGATATAATGCTGTGTAGCCATTTAAACTACACTAATTTTTATACTATTAATAAATCAAATTGTTGTGTGTAATGTGAAAGATTTCGCTCATAGTTAAAAACCCATTGAGAATTCCCTCAGTAGATGTAGATGTCACATAGAAGTGGTTTACATCATCTGAAAGTTGGGTCTTGAACATTAATTTGAGAGGCAGCTCAGCACCGTGTGTCAAGTTGTTCTAGTCATAAATCAGAAATAAACATGAATTAATTAATTAAATAATTAAATAATTAGTTATTTAATTAATTATTAAAAATGTTAAAAGTATATTAGGGTTTAGAACAATGTAAATATATGATGGTCATTCCCATGCTCTATTATGTCTCATAAATTGTTGCAGCAATTTTTGGGTTGATACCATTTGTTACACAGATTTGGTGCTAAATTTAACCATTTTTTACCACTCGAGAATTAATAAAGCTGATCAATAATCCCTCCAAAATACCACATCAAGATGCCAAGACCTTGAGGAACACCATAAAAAAAGACATACTGGGATTTGGGATCAAAAACTTTTGACATTTTGAGCCCTAGGTCTTTAGTTTGTGGCTGTAAATTTCCATGAGGCTGTGATTGTCCTAGAGGTCACCACAGGTCATTTTTTACAGTGAGGTCCAATTTTAAAAAAATGGTTTCAATATATTAAATGGCTTCTATGGGGACTAACTTCATCACACATGAATACAGGTGGGCTCATTGGATCAATAAGAGTCTCAGCTTTCCAGTGATGCAATTTATGTAATTCAAGCCTGTTTAGGGACCCCAGTATGCAGAAATGTTCAAACAAACCATTTCAGTGTAGGCGAAAATAACATATTTGTACCGCATTCAAAACACTGCATGGTTTTTGCCCCAAAGTGCATGTGATTATCATAAATTCACATATCTTGAGGTCAGAGGTCAAGGGACACCTGGGAATATGGCCATACCAGTTTTTCCCTCGCCAAAATTTAGCCTAACTTTGGAGCGTTATTTAGTCGACAAGTTAGCATGACATTGGTACCAATGGATTCATAGGTTTTCTGGTTTCAAATGATACTTTTCATATGAGTCTTCACTCTAGCCTTAAAACTGAGCCCAAAACAGCCTCTGAAAGACAGAATAGCGCCTAGGCCCGCCGACGGGCCGTTGGATTTTGGTGTTCCTGCACATTTCCTGTCTGGATTTTTCCACAAACAGTTACTCTAAACAATCCACAAACCTCAGCATGAACATTGGGACTATTAAATGAATATTGCAAATATTTTTTTCTGTCTTTATTATTCTCTGTCTCTTTTAGTCAAACGTAAAAAGCAATCATGAGTGATGAATGCCCTGGATGTTCAGTCACATGTAACACGACACCTAATTCTGTTTCATAACACAGCTCTTTGATTTTCATATCTGAGGGAGATGGAAAGAGTCAAATGGCTATCTGAAAGATGGAAAAAATATCAATTCATAAACTTGTATTTGTAAAATAAATAAAAAAAACTGCTGACAGATGATGAGCAGTTACTGAATGAAAGCACACGTGATTTTTAATAAGTAAGCTAAAACGTGCAAAAAACACTTTAAGCTGGGCCATTGTTAGAAAGGGTCAGTACCGGGTCAAACTCCAATAAACAAACAATGCTCTGAGTAATTAGAGAGAACGAGAGACATAGAGGCAGAGAGAGAGAGAGAGAGAGGCCTGCAGTAATCTAACATCATGTAGTTGCAGCACAGATGGCCGACCAGATGTGAAGGAGAATTATTGAGTGTGTTTTCTGCGAGTCTGCGACAGCCATCTCATTTAGACTGTCCCTCTGATTCTGAGTGTACATACAGTGTGTGTGTGTGTGTGTGTGTGTGTGTGTGCGTGTGCGTGTGCGTGTGCGTGTGCGTGTGTGTGTCGAGCCTGTGCATTAGTCTATGCATTAACTTAATTCACACTAAGACTGTGACATATTAACACACATAACAATCAAGTGGCGATGATGCATGACGTCTGTTTCAATGGAATTGCATTGCTGGGCAACAGCTTGGGTCCTTGTTTACTTCGTGTCAGCTGATGTTGTTCACATTCACTGCAACAGGAAATACACTGGGACACATTTGGAATGTTTACAACTGTGAAATGGTCCATAGAAAAATAACAACCCTGAACCCCTAAAAATTTAAACGTTTTTACACTGCTAATTTGCAACAGAAAATTTGCTTTGAAAGAAATTTTTCTCAACATAATAAGCAAACATTTTTAAAAAACGTATCTGCAAAATGTTCATTTGTTTTCCCTACAACAGCTCTCGTAAAACAACGAAAGCAAGTTTAACATCTTCATGTGTAGGAACTCAAGAGACTTAGTTAAGGTTAGGGAAAGATGGTGGTCTGGTTGAGTATTGGAAAAGTCCACACTGACTGAAGCACGTGACAGGAAGTGTTTACTGTTCAATATTTAACAAAAAACATGATCTTTAACAAGTGTTAACCTGTGTTTTAGGCAGCACAGGATGTAGGATTTGAACCACTGCCCCTGGTATTCATTTCCTGCACTTTGATATGCCCACCATCCACCCTGACGCCCTCTTCAATTGGAAAAAAGCATTGCCAGTGAACATAATCCACGCAGCAACTACATTATTTCAATACGTATTTGGTAGATCTACTCAGTATTAAAAATGTCATTTTAGGAGACAAGCCTGGAAAATAAAAATAAAAGGTACAGTACGGGGCGAAGATTGGCACAACATAAATCAGTACATCACCTGGGAGTACAATATTACACTATTAACACAAAGGAAAAAGGGGAAGCTGTGATTAAATCACCTGTGTTTTCAAGTGTGTTTGTTGTCTGTTTAACCCACAGTTGGGTTGGTTTCACGACTGAGTAAACCCCTTAATCGTCACTGAGTCACCATTGAGTCAGTCATTACAAACTTTCGCTGTGCAGCCAAACATTGTTCAAACCCACAGAAATGTGTTTTATACTCTAGTGGGGATCCCAAAGTTCCTTAAAGATACCAAATCTGCCAGGCTAAATGTTGGGAAACCTGTCCAAAAAATGATGTGCAATGAAGCTGATACACAAGATGTGATACCATCCAAATCCAACCTTAAAGGTCCAGTGTGTGTTGAGATTGCAACCAAGTGTATTGGAGATCCGAAAGCTAAAATATACACATACAGTATCCAATGTGCGCCCAGGTCGGGTGCAAATAGTATTGTTGGCTACTGACACCTGGGTGCTAATAGCATCTGCCTATAATTAAATATCCATTATGTGGATAAATGTAATATACAGTGTGATTTGTACTGATGGCGTAATGCTGCCGAGGCTTTTGCTGCTTGCGTTGGGCTCAGAGCATGTTGACATGGCCTCTAATCAGGTTAAGTTATTAAGACCTCCAATGGGGAGGGAAATAGGTCATGAGCAGCTAAACGCAGAGAGAGAGAGAGAGAGAGAGAGAGAGAGGGAGGGAAATGAAGAGAGAGAGGGAGAGGGAAAGAGAGAGAGAGGAAAACGTGAGCTGGAAGCAGCAGAAGGACGCAGCTCAACGGCGAGCATCAGCTTGCTTCTGCGTATCAGGAGCAGCACATGGTGCTAAACATCCAGCCCTGTTCTGATCTGTATTATGTAAGATTTACTCATCCGAAACCTGGATTCTTTGTATTTGTGGACAGAGGATAATGCAGTTCTGACTTGAATGTATCTGCTATTCCACTTGAGTATCACTTCTTGGATTTTCTGCAAAGCAAAAGCTGTAAAGTTTTCTTCCATCAGTGTATAGCTTCTTCTTCTTCCAACGTGGGACACATTTTTTACAATTTCAACTCAAATCCTGAGGAGAAGAAGCACTTATTTCTGAATTCTTGCACCAGAGAGGAAGCTTGTGTGTGTTTCTGCAGGTGTACAGATGTACAAGCAAGCAGAAGAAGAAAAGAGGAAGTGCTGCTTTGTGGACGGTCATTCATTCGGCTTCTGTTTCTTTCTTTCTTCGATGGGCAGTGCAGCGTGAACACACGAGCCCTCGGGATCCGGACATCCCATTTATACGCACATCCCTCTCCTCCCTCTTCGTGTTGCTCTTTCGTGACTGCATCCCTCCCTCAGGGCTGATGCTGCTGCTGCTGCTGCTGCAGTGTTTGCTGGTGGGATAGGTTGTGTCCAGTGTGGTAATAAGAGGCTTTCCTTTGAGGGCACTATTCAAGACTTCAATGCAAAAAAGACCTATTTTGGGACCAGAGACGGGCAACAGTGGAAAGAGAAAAAGCAAAATTTAGTTGCAAGCAAAAAAAAAAGGAGGAAAAGAGGGATACCCAGAGTGCAGCTGCAAGTTTCCTCGGGCAGTTTTTCGTTCACCACAGAGCTAATTATAAGAATATTTTTAGTATTTTTGCATTTAAATTCATGTCACGCTTCGCTTCATCACACGCTGGTGGGGTCAAATGTCAAAGCTGTGCTTTTATTTGAGCTTCACTCCGGCAATTTTCTTGATCTATGCTGGCAGCTGCTCCTGTCATCAAACCATCTGACTGATCTGCTTTGGTTGGATCTACCATCAACATTTGGACGTCATACTGTTGTTGCAGCAAGTGCACCAAATCCTTTAAATCTGCTGCTGTGTGAATCAACACTTTTTTGTTTTTCTGGCTCCAGTCTGCACCCTCCGCATGCTCGTCTTATAGAGTCTGACTTGGGATCTATTTGGGCTACCACCACCACCACCACCACCTGTGGTCCCAGCCCATACACTCCCAGGATCTGTGGGCAGGTGTGTGTGTGTGTTTGTCAAGGAAGCCAAAATCTATCTTTCTGGGAAGCCCGTACTTAATCGGAGGATTTGCTCTGCTTTTCACCTGATTGCTCACAAACTCAGTCATCCCTCCCTCCATCCCTTTATCCCTCGCTCACGCTCTGCCTGTCCACTGTACCTGCTGTCACACACAGTCTGGTGGGGTCAGGACCGCAGCAGCCAAGCTAATGAGCCAGGCTTGTTTGGCTCTGGAGACAAGGCTGGGAGGAAGAAAAACTGCAACGGAGAACATTTTAAATGACCCAGGAGTCTGAGAGAGAGCAGAGCAAACAGGGGTAGGGATGGTCGGTCAGTAGCACAGGCAGAGGGCCGTTGGCCGGGGTGAAGCAGAGGGGGCTGGAGGTGGCTGATGGCTCCTTTGTGGAAGGCCATGCTGTCGAAGAGCAGCCCGCTATACAGAGACTCTCTGTACTCCTTCTCTCTGTGGGAGTGGAAGGCTCAGGAGAGAGAACTGCTGCTGCTGAAGAAACTCACCGACAGGGAGAGGAGGGCTCTGCTCACACAACTCGAAAAGTAAGACGGACTCAATAAACACATGATAACAACTTTTTTTTATGTAGAACTTTTTTAAAACAACATTACTTCTTTACCATAAGAATAAGTAAAAAAAGCAAAAGTCTCAGAACCAGGCTATAGCTGTTTCCTCATGCTTCCAGTATTTATGCAAAGATAGGCTATAACCACATTTTGACTCGAGCTCCATCCTCTGCTCTCACTATGCGTGTTGGTGCGCAGCTATGCAGCAAGCATTAAATGTTAAAGACAGACGTTGGCCTTCGTAGTTTTTAACGGAAAAAAAACTGCGGAAACAATATTGAACAAAGAAATTCAATGATTGTGATGAAATCAGAAAAATGTAAAGAAACATTAGTTAGACTAAAGGTTCTGTAAAAATGTACAGTAACTAAGAAAACAGGATTTTAAAAAGTATAGAAGGGCTTTCAGGTTAGTTACATTGTACCTCATGACAGGAAGAAACAAAGTAACACCAATGATGAAAAATCAAGAATGCTGTATTAGAAACGTATTAGCCTAAACAGCTAGTATAATTGCTGGCTTGGTTAGCAGTAAACTCACTGCAAAAACTAAAGATTATATTACAACGAGGCCATTTGGAGAACAGACAAAAGATGCCAGTTAATATTTGATTTGTCACATATGTGACAAAATTGTGGCTGTAACATTGGTTGCATCCGAAATCCCATACTCGCATACTATTTAGTATGCTAAAACAGTGTGAGATTTTTTTTAGTGTGATCGAAACCGTAGTATGAAACCAACAGTGTGAATGTGAATTGCACCATTTCCAGTGAAATATTACAGTATGCAACGCTTTACACTATGGAGGCATAAATAGGCTATCCCACAATGCAATACAGTAGCGATGACAACGTTCATAACAGACATTGACGGACAGCTCTGTAACATCAATAACACTTCAATTTGGAAGTATACGATATCACTTTACTAGGCTAATATATACTTTAAATTAGTTCAGACTTTGATTCTCACAAAACTTTGTTTTGGTCACATGGGGTTAACACGGGTTGCCATGGTTACACGTCTCCAACCGGCAAGGAGTCTCTCAGGAAGTGACGACGTAAATTACTACTCAGTGCGTTGTGTACGTCGTGTAGTGTATAGTAGCCTATGCAATTTTGGACAAAGCCAATGTCAGTTAAACGGCTATGGAACAGTTAGGAATTGCTATAGCAACAGAGTACCCACCTGAAACCAGCTGTTGATGTCAGAAAACCATGCAAACATGTACTGTACGTGTTCATGTGCAAGTTAAACAAGTGAGACAGAACATGTTCATTGGTGAGCTTTTGAGGTAATGTAACTTTGGCAGATCCAGGCCAGCTGTTTCCACCTGTGAATAGTCTGTATGCTAAGCTAGGCTAACCACATGGTCTGGGTAAGCACTGTACTTGACATAAAGACATGAAATCAATATCCATCTGAACATCTTACTCTTGGAAAGAAAGCAAAATAAGCATATTTCCTAAAAATGTCTCCCCGGAAAGGAAGCAAAGAAAGTGTTAATTTATGCTTTGCAACATTTTAAGTAACATCTGTCTGGGAAGAAAACACAAGAAATAACAAAGACACATGGAAAGAGCTTTTAACGTGATGTGAACATCACCAGATGGAAAACTAGATTGACTGTGATGTTGAAATCTTCATGTGAATGTGGATCTGTGAGCATGCGGGTGTGTATCAGTCATTGATTTAGATGAATGACCTTCACCTCGGCATCTGTGTACCAACATGTCACTGTTAATTAAATCAGCTGTAGGGGACACACTGCATAAGCAACTTGTGTCATTGTGTTGTCTTGTTGTCCCTCCACCTGCCTCTGTACGTCTGCCCATCCAGTTTTCATTCACGCATACCACATCAGTGTAAATATGTTATCCTTGTAAATGTGAGTCTGCATTTTTACCCTGTGTGATGTGATGCAGCGTCACGTATGCGCAGGTCACTAAGAAGCTTCCCTAGAGTAACGCAATGCAGGCATCAAAGCCTCTATAAGACAGGCCAGATCAGCAGGCAGGTGGCTCACAAACCTGGTACAGCGTTACTAATTAATGCTCTTCATCCTTTACGTCACATGGGCAGCTGATGCAGCTGTTCACACAGTCTCTGGGTGCAGTATTGGTTACTTACCTGGATTTTATTAAACAGTTAGATCATTTTTAAATGATTTACACTTTTATGTTTCCACGTGTGGTTGACAAGTAGCCTATATAACAAAACCTGATCTGATAGACCAGTGTTGGAGCAAGTTGAGGCATATTTTGATGATTTTTGATGATGATGATGATGGTTGTTTCTAGAACAGCTGTTCCTACAGTACATATGTCATAAAAGCTAGGGTTGGTAATCTTTTTCAAAAACATTTTCTATTTTTTTTTTTATTCTCATTACATCTCAGTAAAGCAGTCAATAAATCAAATGCTCTGACAAAAAAAGAGAAAAAAAATCCGGTATCTGTGGCTGTTGCAGGACTGTAATAAACCTGTCCAATCATTTCATTTGGTCCAAATTTGCCAGCGTGCACTCACTGCACTCACTCTTCCACAAGCTGCTAGCTTGACAGCTGTGAGTACTAACAATAGCCATGTTCGTTGTTTATAGTGATAATTTATTTGGGGGAGTGGCTTTGGAGGGAAGCCTGATGAGACGGACTGTCAGTGTTGCTGACTTGGCGACTTTCTCTCCAGATTTAGGGACTTTTGGAGCGAGTGCTGCTAACTACTTTCATTGGAAACGACTTGACAACACTGGGCTGGGTTTTTTAGTTGAATCATTTTTAAAATCTAGTGTTCTCTTGGTAGTTTCTCAACATTACCAACCTTAGCTTTAACGAAAGCATAACCTTTCAATTTGAACAGCTTGATCAGTTAAATCATTAATTCATGTAACTAAACACATTCAAACACACGTTTAATTATTGTTGATTAAATCACTTTAGTTGATTTTTACATTCTATATTTACAGAGCCATTCATTATAGAAATGACTAACATAAAAATCTAATTGTGGGCAAAATGTGAGAATATTTGATCCATTGAATCTTGGATGAAAATATCAAAATCAATCACCACTCTTGCATTAAATACTAACACCATCATCATTAAGCAAACAGCAGTTATGTTTAAAGTATTTGACATGTGGTTCTGCTGCCTGCAGTTCTTTGGATTTGGAAAACAGAAAGCAATCCAACAGTCATGTGTTAAGTCTGCTGTGCTGGTGATTTAAATGTTATTCTAACTGCTCTTTATGATATCTTTCATAGTTTATTTCCTTGATTATTTTGTAGCTAAAAAGATAAACCCATTAATGAAAAGCTGTGAATCTTATATTTGTTGTCTTAAAGGAACAGTGTAACATTTAAGGGGATCTATTGGCAGAAATGGAATATAATATTAATAAGTATGTATTTGGTGTATAATCACATGAAAATATGAATCATTGTGTTATCGTTACCTTTGAAAGAGCCGTTTATATCTACATACAGAGCTGGTCCTCTTCACGGAGCCGGCTGCCATGTTTCTACAGTAGCCCAGAACGGACAAACCAAACACTGGCTCTAAGTAGGGCCATTCGCTCGCATTTGTTTACACGTTTTTGCGTCGGCCACCATAGTTCTCCTACACACTTGGCACACAGGAGAAATTTTTGTTGGTTGCAATCTGCAACCTCACCGCTAGATGTCGTCAGATTCTACACACTGCACCTTTAATGCTGAGGTATTGAAGCCTAATCTTTTTTTGGACCTTTTATTTATTCAGATATCATTTCAAGTGTCCTTTTAAAAGAAGGCCCTGATCAAACTCATACAGTTACGATCATTCATACTCCTGAAGGCTGCTCAGTACAGTCTAAGTCTTATCCACTGAACTCCACTGGAGCAGATGGGTGTTAAGAGCTTTGCTCAAAGGCAACTCAGTCGTGTTAATGAGGGAGGGGCGAGTCTGTCACTTTCCCCACCCAGATTTATCCTGCTGGTCTGGGAATGGAAACCTAAAACCTTGCTTTGTGATATACAGTACATATAGGGGTTGCACTAAATTGACATGGACTTGCCTTTTGGAATAAAGTAAATGGATTAATTTGACTGATAATTAAAACACATATTAATAATACATACTGCATGTTTTATGTGTTTGTGTGTACAGGCTCAGTAAGGAGCTCCAGCAGAAGGACAAGGTCATCGAGTCCCTTCGCACCAAGCTAAACCAGCATCACCACCACCATCCCCCCCATCGCTCCGACACGCCCTGCAGCAGCCACGCCCTCTCCGACACCACCGACCAATCGGATCGCATCTCCTATGTGTCCGACGAGCACGGATCCACGAACGAGGACCTGGATCTGTGCTCCGACGTGGACGCTGCCAGCGAGCTCGGTCAGAAGGAAACACGGACTTGTGCCAGAGTCAGCACAGGTGAGGACACGACACCCGTCCTCCAGCTTCTGGTGGATTTATACACTACTGCGTAATTGTATACAACTAAATGTAAAAAATTGTCAACAAATATAAACCCAAACCAACAAACTGTTAGTCTCAACACTTCCCCAGCCTGTCTATGACACTCAGCACCAAACCCATTGGTTCCTACTGAAGACTGAGTCTTTAAACACACCACACTAATGTATAGTTTGCTTTTTTTTAAAGGCTCGGTAATTCCCTAAAACAGCTCGTCACTGAAATTTTGTTGGGGTCTATTTTCAGTGGCGGATTAATCCACATTTGGTGCTCTTGTGAGTATTTGGGGCAGCAGGACAGTGTATGTGTTCCTTGCGTGGCAGCTGGATTCTCACGTTATGGTCGTGTCTTTGATGGTAACTCACAAATTGCAAAACTTGCAAAAACTCTCGTTGCTCGACAACATATCCCAACCTTAACCATTCGAGGCCAATGCCTAACTGTAACCATCTCGCGAGAGTTTAACAAATTGAGGGGAACCATCTATACACGACTGCGGTTTCTGTGTGTGTGACGCGACAACATGGAGGCGACTGTTTGTTCAAAACAACAATGGCAGCTCAATGGCAGAGGTTAGCGTAGCTGCAATAGCATCAATTATATCAGAACTGGAGATTCTTCATTGATAGAAGAGCAAAGAACGGCACTGAAGGCTTTACTCGATGGAAAAGACCTTTTCGCTCTTCTCCTGACTGGCTTCGGCAAGAGTTTGATTGACAGATGGTTCATTCAATCACCTGCCAAGTATTTTTTGAACGTGCCTGTCCTTTTCCAAACAGTTTCGAAAGCCAGATGGTTCTGTTTAACACACCATCTGACAGTGTGGTTCATTGATGTGTTTTTAATAGTTTTGGACAACAATCGAGCTCTATGGTACAGAAGAAGCAGATATATCGGGCTTTGATACACATACAATACTTGTTAGTAGATATATTTATTGTTGATTTGGCTCTGCACCTGAAATTTATTGACAATAAGAAATATATAGAATATCAGCTCACATGACATTTGTCACATGACCTCTGTAGTATATTCATATCCTCTCTGTTCATCACAAATAACAGAAATGTCCTAGCTACATATAATGCTTTTGAATACAGCAGGCTATTCTTATACACAGTTCGTAGTTATACCTTTGAAAAGTAATGCACTGTAATTCGTATACGTATATGCCACAAAATCAATTTGTCTGTAATCCACGTAATCGTGAACCAGGAAGTATAAAGAGCAACAAATGCCATGAAGGGAGGAGGTAGGGGGGGATGGGTGGGTGAAAAAACACTGGACTTTCGCCCAGGAGGCCAATGTATGTTGATGTATTTGTACTTCAGTAACGCCACTTCCTTAGTAATTTGAACCCAAACCACAATCTTGTCCTAAACCTAAATAAGTAGTTTTGTTGCCAAAACCTAACCAAGTTGTTTCCTGTGAAAATGGAAATTTATTTCCGCATGTAACGAGCGGAAATTGAAACGTGTTGCTGGACATTAGTAGGAAAATG
The DNA here is from genome assembly GCF_015220745.1 of Sebastes umbrosus. Lineage (NCBI taxonomy): Eukaryota > Metazoa > Chordata > Actinopteri > Perciformes > Sebastidae > Sebastes > Sebastes umbrosus. The sequence continues at coordinate 29,182,132 of NC_051273.1, read as the reverse complement.
CCTGAGGAATGAGGAATAGGGCCTAACTTTTCTTAAGATATCATGCAAACCATAGTATGAGGATATGTTGAGTTGACAGCAGACTCTTTTCATTTCCAGATTGCCACTCTCACAGTGGCACCATGTCACATCATCCATCCATCCCTCCATCCATCGCCTTATCCCACAAAACCCAGTCCTGCTTCAGCTGTCCCAGCATGCATTACCCCAGCTTGCCATACAAACCCGCAGACATGCAGAGTCAGACAGGTATGAGTGTAACCCAGGATGTAAAAACAAAAGTAAAGGCAGAACTTCCCTTTATTAGTTTTCTGTTGCATTATTCCACCTCAAACCTCTGAGCTGCAGTTTCTCTTTTTCTTTTCTGTATCTCTCTTTCATTCTTGTGCTTTGGATTCTTCTTCTCATCCCAGCTCCAGCCTCAGCCTTCACTTCTGCCCCCCTCCGCCCTCCCCCCTCCTCTTCCACCACCCAGAGGGCACCTTTGCCCTTCGATCCCCACCCCGCAACCCTGCGCACCCGTTACCCAGGCAACGGGGGATTTGGTTTCTCCCTGGCTGAGGTGCACCAGGAGCTGCAGATGTTACAAAGGCAGCTGGGAGACAATGAGAGTGCGTCGGTCGGACTGTATATGCATGAGTTTGTGTGTGGGAGTGTGTTTAAAGACTTACTATAAACTAATTGTGTGTTGGAAGCTCAGTAATACTGTGCATCATACCAGACTGAATACCAATATCACGAAATCAAGCCATCGAGGTCGTGGAAACTTCAGGGGAATAGTGTAAACCTTTATTCATGGGTGGATTACTGAACAGGCCCCAAAGTGTCAGGGGTCCCCTGGCCTTCACCTATGAAATGTCACTCAAAAAAGACTTGTATTAATATAGTATTAATATTAATATAGGCAGCATACATCTGTTCTCACTTATTTAATAGCAGCTACAATTACATTGATAACAATTCACAAGACTGTAGACTTTAGTATCCTATCTTATGTTCAGTATAACATAGTCATATCAATTTACCTAAATCCTAAACCTGAGAACAGCATAGACATCTGAAAAAACATAACATTGCAAGGACATGAAGTAGAGTAGAGTATAATCAGATCTATGTTGTAGTGTTTTCTGTCATCTGCTGACAGGTTGTAGCTTTTCACAGAGCCGATGATAGATAAGCAGGAATCTCTCAAATGTATGTAAGTCTATCTGGCAATGCATACATGATCTATACTGCGGCGTTGCGCTGGAAGCTACTGAGCGGAAATAGACATACTGTATTGCTCAGAAGGAATACCGTAGAAGAAGAAAAGTATTGCAAAGGAATGCAAAAGTATTGCAAGGGAACGCAAGATTTATTGAGAGAGAATGCAAAACATATTGCGAGGGAACACAAAAGATATTGCGAGGGAACGCAAAATATTGCGAGGGAACACAAAGCATATTGCGAGGGAACACAAAGCATATTGCGAGGGAACACAAAATATTGCGAGGTAATGCAAAACATATTGCAAGGGAACGCAAAACATATTGCAAAGTAACGCAAAATATTGCAAGGTAATGCAAACATGTTGCAAGGGAACGCAAAACATATTGCAAGGGAATGGAAAAATAAAGCAAGGGAACGCAAAACATATTGCGAAGGAATGCAAAACATATTGAGAGGGAACGCAAAACCTATTGAGAGGGTACCCAAAACATATTCCGAAGGAACGTAAAACATATTGCGAAGGAATGCAATACCTATTGCAAGGAAACGCGAAACATATTGTGAGGGAACGCGAAACATATTGCAATGGAACGCATAAATAGTTCTCAAAGAAATTCTCGCCATGACCCTTTAGGGGCTCCGTAGATGCCAGATTGATCCACTGTGAAAGGGAGCGAAGACTTATAATATTTCATCTGAAACAACTGAATCATTTTTGTCTGTGTGTGAAGCTAGCTGCTAAATAAAAAGGATTAGCCGTCGAGCTGCCTCACCATCAGTATGAGGATCATTGACGTTAATGCTGCTTCAGCAGATACTCAGGCTTTCTTCTCCTCTTCCCTTCGCCTTCGTCTTTAACACGCTGCACTTTCTTTCTCATTAAATAAGTGTTCTTCATTTGATGCTTAATGAACCCAGAGCACCCAGCTTGAGAAGGATTTACTGTGATTTTGAAACACTAATCAGGGATGGAGCTTTCAGAAACACCAGACCAGACGGATTTCATTTGGCTGATTAAGTCGTTCACTGCGTCAAAAGAAATCCCTTCATCTCCCTTTCACTCTATTACTCTCCCCTTCCTTTGTGTCTCACTAACACTCCCTAATTCTTGAAAATACACGTGTCTCTCAGGCTTTTCTGCAGTGTTCTTTCCCTTTATTAACCGATATTTAATTATATTTACTTACTTCATGGTACTTTATCTTCTTTCTCAGGGTTTTCCACTCCCCAATCCAAACCTCTTCAGGGTTTCCCGTTTGCCCACCAGCAGCCCGATGCTTCTGCCTTCCTGCCTCTCTCCTACCACGGATACCAGCCTTCTCCGTTCAGCAGCAGTCTGGACGCCAGCTCAGCGATGAAAGCTGGGGCCAGTCTGCTGGAGAGCAGTGCATTGTGGGATATGAGCTACGGTACCCGACCAGCGAGACTGGGAGCCGACCTGTCTTCAGGATCCTCGGGGTACCAGTCAGGCACCAGCAACACAGGTAGACACTCAGTTAAACCTACCAGCTCCATTTACTGAGTGAAGGCCGTGAGATGCAGTTAAAAGCTCTAAAAACTAATAAATGGACTTTTGAGCTGAGATTATTTGTTTCATTGTTCCTACACACACTCACATACAATTAGCAAAATGTACTTTTCCACAGCACTAATTTCATCAGTTCCATTTTTTTTCTTTTTAGCAGAAATATTGTTTGCATTCAATAATTAACTCAAATTGCTTCTACTACCACTGTCAGTTAAAATCAACACTTCCTGCATTTTTCAAATTAAAAGTCTACCAGGAAAGGGAAAGATTACGACCTTTGCACCGCGGGAAGGCCATAATGCAAATATAAATGGGCGAAAACATGCAAAAACACTGTTGTGGTCCTGTAGTACTTCAGTGCAGATTATCATTTGTGTTTCTTTTGTAGGTTCTGACCTGATGAAGGACCACCTGAGAGAGATCAGGAGTCTGAGACAGAGACTGGAGGACTCCATCCAGACCAACGATCGCCTCCGACAGCAACTGGAGGAGAGACTGGCCCGCACCGTCGCTGAGAAAGGTAACACACACACACATACACACACAAACACACACATCGTGTACTACAGTAGGAAACTGGAAAAAGTTTTCAATTTAGTTATATTCCCATTATAGAGATTTAATAAAAAACCTAATAGAAGTAAAACATTAGGTGTTATTACGTTAAAGGTAGGTTCAGTAATGCTGAGAAACTAGCAAGAGTACACTAGATATTAAAAATGATCCAACCGAAAAACCCAGCCTAGTGTTGCCAACTCTTTTCCAATGAAAGTAGCTAGCTCCAAAAGTCCCTAAATCTAGCAAGAAGACTGCGCACAGGGAGACAGGCAGACAGGCCATCCATTGGACGAGCTTATTACAGTTCTGCAACAGCAACAGATACCGTATTTCTTTTTTTTTTTTTGTCAGAGCGTTTGATTTATTGATTGCAGTCGGGATGTAATAAGAATTTCAACAAATATAACAAAAAAATTTGAATGAAAAAATGACATGCTTAACATTTCCCTGTCCTCTCCAGGTGCTCCTACCAACATCTACATCCAGGGTCTGGACTCGGTGGGCCAGCTCTCCAGTGAGATCAGACTTCTGAAGGAGGAGAACGTCAGTCTGCAGAACCAGCTGAAGCAGGCCACCAGAGGTACAGTCTGGTGCTCACTACCAGGGCCACAACCTCGAGAGAAAGCATATCCATGACATTTTGTCATGTCCATCAAGTTGTTTTTAACAGATTCAGAGCTTTTCAACCTACGATTGCACGGAAGTTATTAAAGGGAAACTTTGCGGATTTTCAACCGGCTTTGTATCGTTGCAATGTGGGTGGTGCAAATGAACGATGCTCGGCACCCGGAGCTCCCCTCTTACCCGCCGGCAAGGATCCTGTAGTAGGGTACTGTGGATGACAGTACTGTGGAAGCAGACCTTTACCGGCAGGTGGGCAAGGAGCTTCGGACGCAGGTAACATGAAGGGAAAATTGGCAACGTTTCCCTTTAACAGTTTTGGTTCTGTTCAGGGTCAAATAACTTGCTCAGCTCTCTACTGTCAGTGTAATATAAAAGTGTAATGTCTTGTGTCCTCTGCAGAGAGCAGCAAGGAGGCGGAGCAGCTGAAGGAGGCGGAGCTAGAGGCTGAGAGGTGGGAGGAGCAAAGCAGGAAGCTGCAAACTGAGGCTGAAGCTCGCAGCCAAGAGATTGCACAACTGAAACAGGACAGACAGAAAAACCAGGAAGCCATCAACAGGTGTGTGTTCATGTACTTTGTGATGACTAGTTTACGACCTTGAGAGTGAAGACATTTAGGAAAAGTGGGGACATTTCGTCAGGTCATCACATCCTCAAAAGGCTGTTTGAGGGTTAAGAGTTGGTCCGAAGGTTGAGGTTAGACAGTTAAAGAGCAACTTATTAACCCTGAATATCTTGATTTGACTTTTAATCTTGCTGCAATGATGTAGATGTGCACTTCAGGTTGTGTCAGTACACCGTGACATCACTGTGTGGATACAGGTGTACACTTCTGACTGCACTCAACCACATCCATCAGTGATGCTGAGTGTTCCTTAGGGTTGAAATGAGGGGGCTAAAGAATGTATTACGTCCAGTGGCTAAATAACGTATGATTTCATGTGTGTGTCTTTCTTAGACTCCAGCATGAGGTGAGCGTCCTCCAGCAGCAGCTCTGTGAGAGCCGCAGTCTGGTCAACTCTCTTCAATGTGAGCTGCAGGTGTACCACAGAGTGTGTGGAGTCAACACAAACACGCACGCAGGTAAGAGGTTGCCACAGTATATGAACTTCCAGAGACATCTTAGGACCCTAAAATGTGTTTTTATCCTGGCACCTGTAAATGTCCTGCAAAAACATGTCTAAACTCATCTGTGTTTGCGTGTTTTCAAGCAGGTCAGGCCAGTGATGGCGCCAAACTTGGACACACCACTGCGACCTTTGACCCCAGAGAGCTGCACGTTCAGCTGGAGCAGCAGCTGAGCGGACAGGCTGAAACACAGCCTCGATCCAGGAGACAGCTCTTCAACGGTAAGCATGACTGACACAAGTAGGGGCAGATCACAACACTAGCATTAAGCAAAATGATTCTTGGTTCTTTTGGAGCTCAATAACAGAGAAATATGTCATTAAGAGAAGGATTGAGAAGCAGATTTTTGCTGTTCAGTACTGATGGATATCTTCCTCCACAGAAAGCGTTCCCTCCCCGCCTGTGAGAGACACTGGACTCATCAGTCCTACCTCTCCTCTGCATCCTGCGCAGAAACACGCAGTAGAGACTGGAGCAGCCGATCAAGGTGAGAACAGCGCAGTCATCTTTACTTATGAAAGCAACATACCGCTGACACCTCCATATATTGCATGACAGCGCTCCATAACACATAGAGCTCATGTATGTCCCTCCTGCCCTTGTTCCTAATCCTCTTATTTTCCGTCCCCGCAGCCTCGACCCTGCAGGGTCAAGCCCCCGACGGCTCATTCGCCAACCGTCACGGCCGCCATGCGGTGGGCCACGTTGACGACTTCAAGGCTCTGCAGCAGCAGATCCTGGAGGGTGGTGCTCTCCTCCGCAAGATGGAGACCACCCTATATCCCCAGAGCACCCCACAGGAGTTCAGCCTTCATCAGGTGAGAGAGACGGGAAGCAAAAACACCTCAGAGCAGAACCAAAAGAGCCGTTCACGGGGCGGTTCACTAGAATCAGGTGAACGAAACAAACTGGGTCTGTCCCCACTGATAAAGATTAACAAATCATCTAGGTTTTATATATATACTTTCAGAGCAGTGGTGTAAGGTAGCTATGACGGACCCCTGTGCATGGTAGTTACTAGTTATGAAGCACACACACTGACCATTAGGCGTATATATATTTTACCAACAATGTGTTAGATTTACAGTCAAATGAATTATTTAGGCTATTGAACTGGGAATCGCTCTCTCTATGGGCCCCAGTGCAACCATGCACTTTCTATATTTACACCCCTGTTTTAGAGGCTGCAGTGTTATTTAAAGCCACAATGTGTAGAACTATATCTATATATAGCATCAAATTATCATTATAGATATGAAGGGTGTTTTTTGTGTAAAAATAAAACTGGGCGTGTGAAAATCAGTGCAGTCTGTGTTGCTTTCAGCCCATTTTTTAAACCACCTCTGGAGAGCAAATTTCCTTCACATAGTTTAAAAAAAATCTTGTTTGTTCTTATTTTATATTATTATTAAGTGAATACTTTTAGCTGCTGGTCACACTAAGGAATTTTAACATTAACTTCAAAGGTTTTTTAACCTTTTTGTGCTTTTATAGACTAAATGATTCATAGGAAAAACAGCTGATGGATTAATCATTAGTTCAACTTGTTATTAACACCTTGTGTGTTGTGTGTCTCAGCCTTCAGACTCCGGTTCTGTCAGGAAGCTGCTGTCTGACACTAAAACCCTGCGACAGATCCTGGAGGAGGCCGACTCTCTGCTCCGGATGTTCTGGAGAGCAGCTCTGCCAAACTCCGAGGAAACCAAACAGGTCAGGAGCAACGCCTTGCGATGTTACAGAGTCTAATGGGATGGAACATGTAGAGGAGCTGAGAGCAGAGGAGTTTAGAAAGCCTTCTTTGATCCTTCTTTGCCCCTGCCAGTGAAGTCAGCACAGTCTTTTTATGTTTTCATCACGTTATACGTAGTAACACACAATATGGCTGATATTTTTGGGCAGTAAAATGTATTTCCAGGAGGTAACAGCTGAATCAGTGGAGACTACAGCAGTCTGTCGGACCTTAATAACCTGCCAGAAATTATTCAGGCATCAAGTCTTACTACGTTTTGCTTTTTTAACTAGAATGACTTCCTAAAAAGGTGATTTTATGCTAAAAATGATCATTTGCTGTTTTAATCCCACTAGCAGTGATTGCTTACACACATTAAAGCTTGTGTTAACAGTAGCCATTGATCTCACATGCATTTACCTGGATGTGTGAACAGACACTGAACATTTGCTCTGTCTGTGTGTTTACAGGATCAGTCTCTGAAGGACGAGGTTGTTTCTCTCCGTCTGAGGCTCTCAGAGCAAGAGCAGGCTCTACAGGACGCCATGGAGACGGTGAAGAGCTCCAACCGCACCAAAGATAGCATGGAGCACTTTATAGTCAACCAACGTGAGTCACTCATATCCCTCGTCTTTCTACTAGATCATATAAAACCATATATTGTTCTTTTTTTTATTAGATAAAAAATTTGATTACCCTGGAAGTATTTCAGTAATGATCAATAATTGCGTTTAATCACAAATTATTCGCACATTTTTTATCTGTTGAAAATGTACCTTAAAGAGAGATTTATCAAGTATTTAATGCTCTTGTCAACATGGGAGTGGACAAATATACTTGTAAATGTATGTATATATTATTGGAGATCAATTAACAGCACAAAAAATTAAAAATATTGTCCAGAAACCCTCACAGGTACTGCATTTAGTATAACAAATGTGATCAAATCATAACATGGCAAACTGCAGCCCAACAGGCAACAACAGGTCAGAGGTCAAGGGACCCCTTTGAATATGGCCATGCCCATTTTACCTTGCCAAATTTTAGCGCAAGTTTAGAGCGTTATTTAGCCTCCTTTGCGACAATCTAGTATGACATGGTCTTAGGTTTTCTAATTTCATATGTCAGTATCTTCACTATAGCTTTAAAACTGAGCCCGCTACAATCCAAAAATCGCAAGTTGCGGTAATGCTTTAAAAAAATTAGTGGCGCTTCTACATTTTCTCTTAGTTTAACCCTGTCCTTATTTAAGATAATGCTTTGATTCAAGAGTCAGACAATCGGAGTTATGGAAAAGATGAAATATAATAAAATGGGATTATCTTTCAACCTCATCTATGTCAGTTTCACTGTCTTGAGTCGTCTTCATCCAACTCTCCCCTCTGTCTATATGTGTCTGTTTTCCTTTTGCTTCATCGTTCACATGATGACTCCCAGATGCTCTGTGTGTTCGTTTACAGTGTCGAGAACGCGGACCGTGTTGAGGAAAGCCAAGACAAACTTGCAGGTGAGTTCTCACATGTTCATTCTGGTTTTCAGCATCATAAACCTTTTATTTTATTCCAGCTGGTGAGATTAACTGAGATAATCAGAAGTGGATCAGTGTCTCTCTGTAACGCCCTTTCACCTCTCTCCTGCTGTTTCTCCTTCCTCTGACTCCTGCTGAGTCTCCTCAGGAGAACGAGCTCAGGATTTCCTCCCTTCGCCGTGCCACTTTCTCCCTTTCCTCCACTTCCTCCTCTTTCCCCCCCTCCTCCTCCTCTTCCTCACACCCCTGGCCTGGTAAAGGTATGATCCCCTGGCTTTGCTGTGCTCTGTTCAGTGTCCCGATAACGTGATGAAGCAGCTTGCTTTTTGATGAAAACCCTGGTATTAAAAATATATGTGCATGTAGCCAACTAAGTAATGTCATTTTAAACTTTTAACTGTCAGTGTTCTACCACTGGCAGGCTGGGACACCAGCAGCCTCATACACAAAAAGATCCACTTTGGACTACAAATCATATTAGCTTTTATCTAATTTCTCCTTTTTATCTGTAAACGTGGACACATGTTGTATATTGTCTAACTGAACGAGAGATACACCAAAGAAAAAGGGCACAGCTAATGTCAGTTTTCAGGCTACATTTCCTTGGTTTTCACTTTAAAAATATTAACAATACCTAAAAAGCCTCTTGACAATGCTTTTTGTCTGCAACAGAGAGGACTTTTGTGATTTCAGTTGGACTTTAAAGGCATCCAGTGACGTTTTTGACCACTAGTGGTGCTATGGAGCGATGTTTTTATATGTGTGCCCCTGTTTTTTGTAACTCTTGATCTATTAACACTCACACAAGGACGAGCACACAGGTCGACTATTTCGCAGTTTTGTGTCGTTTTTATTCATCACGTCCCCGCTATGTAAAGGCTTTACATTGGAAATTGTTTTTTTTAGCATGGCGACATTGTGTGTGTGTGTGTGTGTTTTTTTTATATGTACACAAATAACAGTGTGAAGTTTAATATTTCACTCACCGGGAATGTTACAATTCTTCATCAACTAATCACTGTCAGTTTGTTTTTATTCTATCCCCCGAAACCTGAAAGTGTGAAGGGAGAAATATTCTTTTGTTTTCAAGCTAATGCCCTTAAAATTACTAACTTATTTGCAAAGTAAATGTTAGTTCCCTCAAATTAATGTATACACCTGCCCATGAGTTACTTTATTGGATTAATTTGAGCATCAAATTACATAATTTGCCTTCTCCTCTTAATCAGGTGCTCTTCTTTCTGGTAAAACTGACAAAATCTTTAAATCATATTTCTATGTCAGAATTGTTGAATAAAATGAAATGTTAAAGGGAATGTCTCGGCGACAATGACAAGTGGAATATTAAGTTCATACTTGATTAATACGCAACAGTATTAATTTGAGGAAATTAAGGGTAGGCTACTAATTACTAATTTCAGAGAACATTTTATCAGATTCTGCCCAGACACTCAACAGGTTATGCAGAAATACCATAATGCAGAAGTCCCTGAATGTCTCCTCCTTTGTGTTTCAGGTGAAAACACAGGAGGCTTCTGTGAGCTCGCCTTCTCTCCTCGTTGGGGTGTCGTGAAGCCCCGTGCTCCCTTCATCTCCTCCTCCTCTGCTGTCCCGGGACCGGCTCTGCACCAGCGCCCCCTGGAGTCAGCCTCCCTGTAGTGCACCAGTCCCCAAAGCTCCTCATCATCCTCATCTCATTGTTCAAACAGAAAATCCAGGAAATTCTGTCTCTCTCATCGACTGGAGAAACACTTCAGTTGAGTGACGTCTGTCTGAGTGTGTTGTTGGATTTTTGCTGGTTCATGATCGTTAATGAATGTGATTGAATGAATGATGTAATTGTTTTATTATTGGTTGAGGCCATCAACTGAAGTGTTTCCTCTCATTTATATGAGACCAGTCTGAGTTTGGCTGGAGTTGGTTTGTGATTCATGGCTTCTGTTTAAGGCTTTTTTTCCCCCATTTCTAACAGATAAAATTAAGATTAAAAGTTCAACAAATATGAATCCAGATTCAAAACAGTCTCTGGGCTCTTAGAGACCGTTTAGTCCAGATTTGATAGATCTAAATTAACAGTTTTTTAATGTAGACCTGGTCCTATGTGGTCTAGGCTTGTGAGAAACAGTGACATTTTCTTGTTTTTCCTAAATCCGAATGTGATATCTTGCCTCCATTTGACAATCAGAACAACAATTTAAGAGGAAATAATCTCCCTTAAGCTCCCAATCAGAAGCCAATTTCAGCCCCGTACTTCAGCAGGGATTCAAGAATCAAAAATCCACGTGATGCCAGCAGGAAAGGGGCTTTGAAAAAGCAAAAACCAAACTGCTAAGTGCTTCCTGTCAGCCTCTGTTGAGGCTCTAGTTTGTAGTTAGTGGGTAGAATAGTTGCATGTGGTTTGAGCAGCTTGTGGAAACAAAGCCATACTCTCTGACGGTACAGTAGATATGTTTTTCTTTTGTCCTACTTGTACAAAAGCCAACTACTGATAACATATGGAAAACACTACCAATAGACAGTTTGGTCAAATAGCTGGTAGATGATGTTCTCTTGCATTTACTCACAAATAAAACACCAATATAGGAATTTTTGCTCATCGTCTTCAAACAGTACAGTATTACTGTTAACAATGGAGTCAGTTCTCTTCAGATATTTAATCAAGAATATGGGTCCAACCCAGTTTTTCCTGGTGAAACACTAACCTGTAGTGTTGGAAGGCCTTGTGGTGAAGCTGCTGTATTGAACAGCATCTTATTAATAAACCAGTATTAATGAAAACATGTTACAGTTCGACTGTCATCGAGCTGCTCAGCGGTTTGCCTGATGCCTTCAGTAACCGATAATAGAAATTCAGTTTATAGTGGATGGTCCAAGAGAGATGACATTTCATTTTTGTAACCAAAAAAATGGACCACACGTTTATCTCTTTTCTCTTTTTTTTTAAAAATATATATATCCTTTTGGTGATTTTCTTTTTTTGCTAAATTTGTAAATATGAATTTCCCCTCACTTTTTAAAAAATTAGTCGTCAAGGGAGAAACATCTGTATGTAAGGATATTTTCTTCAAAACTTCTGCAGGATTTGTGACGCTCACTGTGCAAATGAACTGAGATTGGGTGTTTTACACTGGCTCCTCCAAATTTTCTTTCTTTCTTTTTTTTTATTCTTATTTTTTCTTGATTTCTCTGTAAAGTAGGTTAGCTGTTTCTTTTTGTGCATGAACTGTGGCTTCACTGCCCTCTGATACTTTTACTGAAATATGCAATTTTTTGGGTTACTGTGCAATAATAGCCTTCGTGGTTGCTTTCTGTTGATGTTTTAGGCCTGGATATTAAAGTGCCATGTCATCTGTTTTAGCTCTGAAGCTGAATTAATTTAAACAATCTTACTTTTGGATGCCCAGCTATATGACAATCAATTTGAAGCAGTTTTAATTGCCCACTCATTTTTGGCTTAACACAAATCACAGTTTTATATACAATGTGGAAAAAAAGGCAAAGTAACAGCATAAACGAGCACTGTAATGATATATTTATAAAGCAATAAGATCAACCAAAGTGAACAACTTGTATAAATCTGGTGTAAAATCAAGTTGAGAGATTTTTTGGTGTGCAATTCCCCAAAGGTCAAAGGTCAAACTTAGTGTCTTTCTTAGTGTCTGTGTGGTTGTAGGAACCACGTCTCATGTATGTACATATTAAAGGGAGTGTGTAGTGTGGGCTACATCAATGCAAGTTGTTGTGTTGCCGTTCGACAAAGACCAGCTGTATTTCTATGCATGTTCTCTTTATTAAAAATGTTTTGGGGTAAAAGAAAAGTACCTTTGTAATAAAAAGGGGACAAAACAACATCTGTCTTGTTTGTCGTCTCTTTTGGATGAACTGTATTACACTTTTTTTTGTTTAGTTTCTCTGGAGTAAAGTAAAATACAGCCCAAGAAGCAAAGATTAGTACCAGCAACACTTTAAGGTTATAAATTGCGAAAAATGCTGAGTTATTTTATAATAATGGTGTGTTGTTATTGGGGGGAACAAAACAAGGCAAGACAACACAAATGTATTTATAGTACAATTCATACACAGAGGCAAAGGAATAAAAAACACATTTTAAAAGGAAAATGTCAGTGAAGAAATTATTTAAGAAAGCATTCAGGTGTTTAGTTTACTGTTTAGGGCTATATAGTGAAATTTTACTTTAAAAGATATGTTAGTCTGATTACTAATATTCTATGCTGTTGCTGTAAAGATGTATGTCCAGGAATAAATTAATTTCTCATAAATATTTCATTATTATCATTAGGTTTCTTGTATTTTTTTCATAATAACAACTATTTAAACAATTAACAATAAAAAATAAAACATAGTAATAGTAATAAATAGTAAAAATAGTAATAATAAAAATAGCATTAAAAAACAGTCACACTAAGTTTAATTTGGCTGAATTAATTCAATTAGTATAAAATACACCATACACATACTGTACTGTATTTGAGGCATGTTTTATTGTCTGTCAGCAGGTGGCAGCAGAGCCCAACAAAACTAATACAGTTGACACTGACACCTTCACACGCACACACACACGCACAAACACACACACACACACACAAAGACACAGGCAGGCATTTGATATGAAAGAAAACTAATCCAAATTACTTTTTAATTTTTTTTTCTTTACTAAGTCCTTGCAGGTGTTGAGTTTTAGTTTAAGAATTGTACATAAAGAAATCATCACTCCAGCTGTGTCAGCAGGTGAAGCTGAAGCCAGAGAAAGGAAAAAGATTAGTATAATTTCAAAATAAAATGTGTGAAGTAGACAAAATAAGATATCACCACATTGTAGACCAAAAAACCTGAATGAATATATGTATATGATGTACTGTATACATTAAATATGTCAGAGGGAAATACTTTATCTTACTCTATCTTTCACATAATTTCAAGTCAGACCTGTCGACTTAATTTTATTTATTTTCTAGGAAAAAAACAAACTCTTCAGTCATATTTTGCTTTTCGTGTGTTCTTGGGCTTTACACTGTAGCTACACAGCTTTTAATTGCTTATACCGCGAGGCATTTTAACACTGAAATTATACTTCTTACATATCTCATTAAAGGGAAGGTGTAATTCAATTTTGTGAAGATCTTCTAAAGTAGGTGACCCTCGTTCACCCAGTAAATGGATGTCTTTCCCACACAAAAAGACATTAGTGCTTTACCACCCTGTGACGGACAAGGAAATACTAATAGGTAAGGAATTGTTATTTATTTATTTAACAGGAACAGTGCACATTAATACACATTGCTGTAAATACACCAGAGTTAGCCAAGAGGCTTTTTTGTGTGTGTAGTCCATGGACAGATGTTTCAGTCACCCTAAAAACAAAATATAATGTTTAAATTATTTATTAAAATCATTAAAAACATAGAGACACTGTTACAAGAACATGCAAAGAAGAAGCACATACATAAAAAACATGCATATAAAACATATAAAAAAAAGTAAAACCCCAGATTTTATAAAATGGAAAAGTGTAATTCAAGAAGTAAAAGTTATGGAAAAGGGAACTCACAAAATAAGGAATATGGAGGATGTTTTTGAGAAGAGATGGAGTCTAACAGAAGGAAAACATATAGTTACATGGGTTAACACACATGCACATATACATATGCTTTATACATATACATATGATCTGCGCTCCCCACCCACCTCCCCCCCTTTTATTTTCTATTAACTTATTTGTTGATTTAATTGTTATTACTCTCTTAATTTTCTATTATTAATGTTTTTTTGTGTGTTTTTTTGTTTGTTTTGTTTTTTTAACTCTATTCTTTCTTTTTTTTATTATTATTATTATTATTATTATTATTATTATTATTATTATTATTATTATTATTTCTATTCTTAATTTTATTTAAATTTTGAATGTTGAAGTTGTGTACTTAATGAGTTGGTCTATAAGCTCATCTACTTAAAAATTTGTTTATAAACTATTGTAATTACGAACTGTAAATTGCATATATGAAAACAACCTTGAAAAAAGGGAAAAAATAAAGTATAATAAAAAAATAATAAAAAACAAAAAACAAACATGCATATTACAAAGTGACGTTTGTTTAAATATTATATATAGGCCTGTGTAAAACTTACACATACTTTGTAAATAAAGCTGTTTCTGGAATAAACGATGCTTTTATTTTCCTAAAGCTCTACCGGATGTTGAATCATCGTCCTCGCTAGCTTGACCCCGCAGTGACGGAGCGTGTAGTCAGAGAGAGTCAGGAAACAAGCCGAGCCGAGCCGAGTCGTGTCACCGCGGCTGCAGTTCAACCGGGTGTCTGTCTGCACACACGGAGCTTTAGCCTTTTTATCTCATGATGGAAGAACATGTGAAGAGGACAGTCACTGTCGCATAAACCCACCGAGAGGCGGATAAAGCACCGCAGAGTCCCGGTGTGAAGACAGCAGACCTGTCTGTCATGATGGGTGTCGCGGTGTTCCTGTGCAGGTAAACGGGAGCTGCAGCGGCTAGTCACGCAGCAGGAAGCTAGCTTAGCATCAGCGGCTACTGACTAACTGACTAAGTTGGGTTGGATGAACTGTTGCCTAGAAACGACAGCCCAGCATGCATCATTATAAGCTGTCCTCGTGAACGAGCACAAACCGCCCTTTTTATTGTCCTCAAGGAGAAACTACAGTGTCTGCTGGGTTGATTGACAGCTTGTCACAACCTCACAACTGGTTCTCCAGATGTGCAGTCTGCATTAACAGTAGTAGCAAGGCTCTCTGTGAGTTAGTTAGCTATCCACAGCTGCAGGACTGGCGACTGACCAGACAATGGCTGTCTGGCTGGAACAAACTCTTCTTGAGTGGACTCTCAACTCAACGAACTGCATCTGACACGTTGCTAGCCAGCTAACCGAGACTGACGTTACCGAGAGGATTCAGCCACAACCGGGCCAGACCGGACACAAGCACACAAGTGTGAGTGTTTTTAAGTGATGAAGAGGACAGAGAACAAAAACAAGAGGAAACTCTGTAACATGGAGCACCACCAGGAGAGCAGGAGAGCAGAGAAAGATGCGGTGAGTACAGTGAAGTCCTTCTGGGCACTACTGTGTCATATGTTATCATCAGCCCACGCACAGGACCATAAACATCCCATAAAGTGTATGAATTGTGCAAAACCTCATTGACAAATCTATGAATTCATGTTTCTTTGAGCTCAGTCACTGTGCTCAGCTTTGCAATTTTGGCACAGCCTCTTCCTCTGCTTAAAGGACCAATCCGGTGTTTTTATTTATGTATTTATTTTTACACGTTTTGGTCCCATATCTCCACAATCTGGGACTTAACTTCATCCTCCAAGATGACAACGCTCGCCTAGTTTATTTTCTGACATGTTTTGGTCCATTTCTAACAGTTTTATTATTGTAGTGCAGTCCATTTTGCAGATCATATCTCTAGAAAAGGTTGATTTCTATCTGATGCAAAGAAATGCAAGGATTGGTACCCCCCCCCATTCACAAACCTTTTATACGAAGTTAATATGATTTACAGCTATAGTCACACAGCAGTGTAATTTAGGAGTGTATTCATTACACTACAGGCTGCTTGTGTATGTGGTGAATATGTGTTATACACTGGGCACTGCAAAAGTTAATGCAAAAGTTAAAGGATTTATAGAACAATACTGAGACAAACTGTCTCATTATTTGTTACCACTACTTTCATGACTGCAGCTGGTAGGCAGTTGCAGCAGTTCCTCTTCACACAGAGTGCAGCATACCTGTCTGCCTTTTCTGAAAGACATAGGTCAGGTAGATATGTGTGGGTGTCACTGGGGATTGTCCCTCCACCTTTCTCTGTTCCTGCAGCTTTTTTTTCTTGAGATGATGAACTTTGATCCGTCTGATTAAATCTGTGGTATTAACACTGCGGTGGGCGGACTGAAAATATCACAGGTGGCATCAAAAGTGAGCTAATTCATTATTTTTGCTCAGTCATTGCGGATGCTGAGCGTTGGGTACTGTGGCCAGGTGTGTGAATGTGTGCGTCCGTTGTGTTGCTAGATGATGCAAATGTAAAGCGGGGCACTGGGGGAAGGTCTGAAGTGCACCATGACAGACAGCTAATCTCTGCTTTGACTGTGAGCAAAGATGATGCGTTTGGAGTGACTCAAGCAGTTAGTGGAAGATGGAGGGAACATGCATTGGTATCAGTCTTTCCCCTATGAGTATCAATAACATTTTTATTAAATTAAATAAAAAACACAGGTACTGCAGTATCAACACTTTTAGCATCAATCCATCCACCCGTATCTATTTGAATGTTTAATGTATGGTTGTAGTGTGGTTTGTGTGAATCTGGGATAGCTCATCATTAGTTAGCTTCATAGTGCAGTTGCTATGCAAAACATGCATAACTCAATTGATTTATTCTTTTACTGTGTATGTTGTACATTGGCTCTGAAAAGTATGACACTGTTCTACAAAGAACAACCTTAAACTATTAGTGACCCGTCCTGTCCATTGTACCCACAATTTAAACTACTTCCCTAAGGAAAGCCATTTAGACTGCCACTGAGAAATAATCTGTCCCAAGTGCAGTTAAATTATTAAATACATAATTAATCCCCCTCACCTCCACCCTACACTGAACTTGCACATTTGTCTCATGTTTGCAGAATTTGCACATTGCACATTTGTAATAGGCCAACGGAACTGTATTTGATTGCATATGATTGAACTCCAAGCTCCTCCAATGTTTTTATTCTTTCTTACTATTGTCTTATTTGTAACTCATGTTGATTGTGGTGAAGCCAAAGACAATTTTCCACATTGTGGACAATAATGTTTCAAACTAACTAACTAACTAACTAACTAACTAACTAACTAACTAACTAACTAACTAACTAACTAACTAACTAACTAACCAACTAACCAATGTTTGGACGATAAAAAAAACATTTTTAGAAATGGCATCCAGATAGCTTGTTGATCTGTATCCTTGGTGAACATATTTATTCTAAGTGCTCTCATATGTTTATTACCTCCGCCAAGGAGGTTATGTTTTCGGGTTCAGTTTGTTTTTCTGTTTGTGTCAGCAGTGTTACTGAGAAACTATTGGCCCGATTTTCATGAAACTTGGTGGAAGGGTGTTGCATGGGCCAAGGAAGAACCCATTACATTTTGGAGCGGATCCCAATCAAGGGGCGGATACACAAATTATTTTTTACGTTCGTCAACATTGCGAGATGGGACATTTGGCCCTGGCGGAGATCTGCGCTCTCCTTATGCCCTCTTAGTTCCATCATTCAGTCATTCATTCATTTCATTAATGGTATGAAATCAACTTGCAGGGAGACTTGAAACCTGCTGCAAGTTAATTCAGTAAATCCAATCAATGGCTGTTTGACAACACAATTCAAACACTACAGCAGATGACCAGCATCAGTAGGCCAACATTAGATTTTATAGAAACTCTTCATTTCTGTTTAAAGATTTAGATTTTATTAGTCTTCATTTGCAATAAACATGGAAATGGTCTGTTTAATAATACAAGCTGCTTCCAAAGATGAAGTCATTGCTCTAGCTCATAATTTCACATTTCTGCATGAAGTCATGTCCCTGAACCTCCGCACGTTCGATATGACTGACTGTCATGCAATATTACCGCACCACCCGGCCATTTGGGATATCATGTGAATAATGAGGTAAAAATGTAGTCCAATTAATAAGATTTGCCCTCAACTATGTTTTATAACCTTTTCCAGTTATTTTAGTATCTGCACTTTGTCCTAAGATCAGTTTAACAGTGGGAGAATAACATTTCATAGCCAGGTTTGAGTCAGGGGAAGGAGGTGTTGAGTTTGAGGGAGTGTGCTTTATGGTATCATGGGAAGTCAGACAGATGTTTTTGAGCTGCTGCCAGCTGAATTATGTGTTTTTGTTTGAAACCATATGAAATGGAGGACCAGACAGGGCGTTTTCATTCAGGGAAACTTCTACCTATTGCTTACACTGTGGAATACTGGGTAATGAATCATGTCCCTGTTATGGTGCTGTAATACTTCCAGGGGCTGTCTGCTTGGATTTTTCTGTAAATTTGTCCAACTGAGGTTTTTTATAAATTGTGTAACAACCAGTGGGCAAGTCCGGGATTTGAAAAGTGAAGCCAATGCAGAAGTGCCTTAAACTTGCATTCTTTCTAATAGCCAGCAGGGGGCGACTCCTCTGGTTGCAAAAAGAAATCTGATTGTATAGAAGTCTATGAGAATATGAGCCTACTTCTCACTTGATTTATTACCTCAGTAAACATTGTAAACATGAGTTTATGGTCTCAATCGCTAGTTTCTAGTCTTCTTCAATACAGCATAATGTTCATTTAGTAAATTATGGTTCCATTTAGAGTCAAATAGACCATAAAGCAGGGTAGGCCTTAGGGCGTGGCTACCTTGTGATTGACACCATGGCGTTGTCCGGTCTGGGAGTTATCTTTGTTTTTGTCTTACAACTTTAACAGTTTCACAGTGTCTATTAAGTTCATGAAAGTTAATGATAACATTTTGATCGCCTAAAAATGTCTTATTCAGCGTTGGGTTGTACCTAGCTCCACCCTCTTGTGTCATTTCTGGTTGCAAAAAAACAAGAAGGCGACGGCCAAAATGCTGAACTCAAGGATTCAAAACTGTAGTCCACAAACCAATAAGTGACGTCACAGTGACTATGTCCACCTCTTATACACAGTCTATGGTAACAACAGGATTAAGGCTAAAGCTAACAATCATTTTCATTATTGATTAATCTATTGATAACGTTTTGGATTAAACAGTGTCTTGCTTCGTCCAACCAATGATGGGAAAAGTAGCAAATCCTCTCATTTTAGAAGCTGGAAACAGAGAATGATTGGCAATTTTGCTGATGACCTAAACAATTAATCAGCTAGAAGTTGTTGTTGATACCTTTTTATGTCCATTGGCAAATTGTTTTGGCACTAAACAGGATATTATATTTAATGTAGCAGGTATTGTAGACCAGGTAATAGCATCCCTTCTGCATGCTTGATAATAGAGCAGCAAGTAGCTCCCTTGTAAACAGACCCCGTATAAACATCTGCTGTTTAACTTGACTTTAATTGCAGTACCATTTTTACCATGTCCTGACCTGAAGGCAGACACACCATCAAGTCTTACTCTTGTAAAACACACAGTTTGTTGTGTAGGAGCGCTGGCTTGTGTATAGACACAAACAGCGGCTGTGATCAGAGCCTGTCCTCTCTCTGAAGCTCTTTAGGTTTGGTTTCAGACAGTCCGTGTCAACATGAAAAGCAGATTTTTTTTGGTGGTTACATTTACAGCACTGGAAAATGAATGATGTCATTGTCATTTCCTAACATGAGCGTGTTAATATGTTGCCAGGGATAGAGCCCAAACACACTCACACACAACATCCTGTGTGTGCAATCAAAGAATCCTTCAGCTGTTTCTGTCCAGGACACTTTGTTTCCAAAAGGAGAAGAAACATTACACGTAAGCTGTTTACACTGGTCTGATTAAAATGACCTGTACAGGAATGTATAAGGTAAGCATCATTTGTAACAGTGATAAAAATCAGTCAGCCAGATTAAAATAAAATAAAAGTATGATAAAGGAAAGATGTGACACCCTATCAAGCCCAAACTTTCCATCTATGCTCTAGCATAATGTATTCAAAACCCCCCAAAAAACAGAAATGGCAAAATTGTTTTGTTTGTTGGTATGTTAATGTATCTCTCTTGGCATTAACAAATATTTATAAAAAAAATTCTGTATGTAAAAAAACATGTATTATTATTATTATTATTATTTAAACAATGGCCGTGCAGATTGATTCAAAAATTACAAAAAACAATTAGTCAAAATGTATTGTCCTCCCCCCTGTATTTTGTCAATTTGGCCATGCTAAATTTATTTAAAAAAATTACAAAAAATGCTAAATATCAAAAGAATGTTTTTGTAATACATTTACACTTGTTTTGGGGTTGAAAAAATAATTGAACTGTTAACAGGCTACAATAAGTAAAACATATTTTTCTTGTTTTTTCAATAATTTTTCAGTTTTTAGCCTTAACAAATTTGTCCAAAAGAAATATATATTGCAATAAAATTTCACTTACTGGTGCCTTTCCTTTATCATAACAGATTTTTAGCTACATCTTTCACAAATGTTTGGTCAGTTTCACACGTCCTCAGAAATCATGGATTTGTTTTCCTGTACTAGAAAATGAGAGTAAAAGTGAAATCCTTAGAATTATGTGCTGTCTCAGAATATTATTCTCATGGTTATGTATTTTTCTTTTCGCTGAGAACAACAGCCAGTAGCTGAGTTGAGTAATTTGTGTGGGGAGCTTTCGATAACAGTGTAAAGACTAACTCTGAGTGCTCTACAAAGCTGTGAGGAACTTAATATCTCCTGAAGAAGACTCCTCTTTACCTGAAAAGAGTTTAACCAGTTACTTGTTAAAAACATCTCACCTTCCCTTCATAGGGCCTTTCACAGGTTTTCCTGTCACCCGATTGGCTGATAGAGCCGTTCCATCTGTCCTCCTGCGACGTTCTCAGTTTGGTATTTCTATATGGTCCTGACCCATCCCTGTTTTACTGGTCACATGTGTTCCCGACACGGTTAAATGGGAGCAGTAAAAGCAATGCAGTCCACTAAACACAATAAACACTGTCAGACTACAATGTTCCTGCAGTGGCCCGACCGGTATTTACTCCTCGCTGCGTGAACAGAACGCCTGCTTTCTATTCCTTATTGTTTACTTCAGCTCTGAAAGTTCGTTGTGTTGTGTTCACATCAAACTCAACACATTTAAAAGGCCGATCCAGCGCAGTCTCTTCTTCACTTTGGCAAATATTTGACTAAAATTGCTCTGAAATGCAGCCTTTGTTTTCATTATTTGGATATTCATTTGCATCTTCCTTCTTTTTGCTTTAGTCATTGTCTTCTTGTGTTTTCTCTTTTGACCTTCCCTTTGTTGTTGTTCTTCCGAGGCAGTTGCCTTGAGGTTAGGGTTGGGTGTCTAATACTGTGCGTAATAGAGCTGCATTATGAGTCATATGTTAACCTTCACTATGGACAAGAGAAAGAGATTTATGAATGTACATCAGGAGTTAAACTTGGTACAATGTATTGAGTGAAGAAGAGTTTGATGGTGTGAGGATTCAGGACTGAGCAATGTGTCCTGGGTTGATTGTGACTGTTGTTGTGAGTAGCATAAAGGGACTACAACTATACAGTAGCATTTCGTTATACAAACCTGTGTTGTAGAATGACAAATATATTTACCATGTACCTTGGAAATCAATGCATTAATGGTGGGTAAACAGATTTACTATACCTTCAGAAGCAGACATTTTGTGTTTTATAGCGACAAACTAAACTTCTTAATTTTAATGTGCTCTGTAGGTTGGAGTGACCTGATTCATGTTTGGTGGTAAAACAAACACACTCAAAGAAAACCCTACTTACTCAAGAGCTGTGTTAAAAGCAACAGCTGTAACACTCATTGTCTGCAGGTGGCTTAAGTGTTAAAACTGCTGCTACTTTCTTTGCCTGTAGGTGACACATGCAGGTTGGCAGGTGTAGACCTTGGGCCCCTACTTGCACCCGTCGCAAAGCGGCGCACTGCGCAACTGTCATTGCTAGTTTCATACTGACGCAGCTGTCATTTTCACTCCCAGCGCCAACGTTGTGTAAGTAGTAGGGCTGTCAAAATTAACGATAATAGCGCGTTAACCCAAATTCGTTTTGATGCCACTAATTTCTTTAACGCATTAACACAACGTGCGATTTTTAGGTTGTAACAGACTCAGTTTTAAAGCTAGAGGGAAAATACTGGTATCATATGAAACTAAAAAAACCTAATGAATCCATTGGTATCAACCATGTCATACTAACTTGTCGGGAAGGAGGCTAAATAACGCTACAAACTTGCGCTAAATTTTGGCATGGATATACTGTCATGGCCATTTTCAAAGGGGTCCCTTGACATCTGACCTCAAGATATGTGAATGAAAATACAGACATGCCCGCTTTATGATAATCACATACAGTTTTGGGGCAAGTCATAGTCAAGTCAGCACACTGACACACTGACAGCTGTTGTTTCCTTTTGGCCTTGAGTTTGCCATGTTATGATTTGAGCATATTTTTTATGCAAAATGCAGTACCTGTGAGGGTTTCTGGACAATATTTGTTATTGTTTTGTGTTGTTAATTGATTTCCAATAATACATATATACATACTGTATATTTTCAAAAAGCAAGCATATTTGCCCACTCCAACATTGATGAGAGGATTAAATACGCAAATCTCCCTTTAAGGTACATTTTGAACAGGTCCTTTATTTATGTAAAGGAAAACACACAATTCAGGCGGCACATGACAATTCAAAATATAATAATGTTCAGCATGACCACCGTGACCAGAAAGATCACCGCCAGCATCAGAGACACCCCGCGTTGGCCATGTACTCTTGTCATAAGCAGCACATTTCCTTTGTAAACACTTCCCCCACATTTTTTCGAACAAATTGCGTCATGATGAGTCCACGAGTGCTTACGGCCTCGTGTGGACGGTGGACACACATCTCTGTCTGTGCTCAGCGTCTCCTCTCCTCATCCCTCTGTGTGTGTGTGAGGGTAGTCGTAGGCAAATTCAAAGTGTGCGGACCTTCTCCGCCTAAACAGTGCCATTTTGAGGCTGATGTCTCTGCGCAGTACGTACCGCCTCTCCAGCAGTCCGAGCCCCCTGTTGGTTGCATCGGAAAGCAACACGTTTTTCATTTTTTATCAATACAAGTTTAATGAATTTTTTTGGGGGGCCACAAAAGCTCATTTGGACAGACATTGCCCCTCAATGCCGCACCGGTTAAATAGGTTTTCGGTGCATTTGCTCATATGCAGTCAAATGTAGTAGTTGATGGGACAGAGGGAGACAGCGGCGGCAGAGGGTCCACCAGCCAAGGACCACATGCATCGGCGCGCCCTGGTAGCTCATCAGGTTGAGCGCATACCATTAAGGCTGTGTCCTTATCTCAGCGGCCCCGGGTTCGAGTCCAGCCCATGACCCTTTGCTGCATTTCATCCCCTCTCTCTCCCCTGCCTTTGCTGTCTGTCTCTCTCACTATCCAATAAAGCAGAAATGCCCCCCAAAAAATATAAATGAATCGCACTTTCGCTTCGCGCATTAGCAGATCCGTTTCCTTAGCAAAAAAACGTGCGCATCTCCAATTTGCCGAATCAGCCCTTTTAAATAGCAATGCGCCAATGGGCAGGCTCACCTGACTTTTAATGGTAATGGGAGATGACACATGGTTTAATTCACGCTACGCCCAAATCACGCCTATGATTATATACACAACCGGCTGTTAAACTAGCAAAAGTGGAGTTGGACACGCCCTAAATGCACTTGCGCCATGTACTTTCGGCCAGGCGCTATAGATTTAAATTTAAATAGGGCCCCTTGTCTTCAATCTAAATGTTGTAGCTAAATGTAAGTAGAGATGGGAGGATAATCTGTTACACTCAGGAGAGAGATGTCTCCAGTTGAAGCCCACTAGCCGGATCAAGCTAATTAGGACAGACTGAAAGTAGAGTGCAACCTACAGTGGATTAACAATGTACTGTACAAAAGAGTGTCAATGGGGGTGGGAGAGAAGAGGGAGGATTTTCACTGTTAGATACAGGCTACATAGTCTAGATGTGTACAGAACGTTAAAGACTTGTAGAGTGAAAATTCTGACTGTATTTAAGATTTCCCTTACTTCTAAGTTAAATATACTTGAAACTATGGTCTGTTTTAACCTTTTTGGGGGGCGTTGTGATGAGGAGCGCATCATTGATCTTTGCGCTCCCCCCTCAGTGTGACAAACAAAAGGAGGAAAACAGCTGAGTGGATGAAAAAAGATCAGACAGAAAGTGAAATCTGTTTTTGCCGTGTATGTTCCTGTCAGAGAAACCTAAGATAGCTTTATGTTTTACAGAACGTTCAGGACTGTAACACTCCCACTGACAGACCAGACGGCCCGGCGACCGGTCTGAACAGCGTTATCTAAACATTTCATATTTTCTACATGGGCTCTCACATTTATTTGGCTCTGCTGCGGTTTATGTGATCAGCGTTCCCTCCCGCATTCGTTGGATTCCAGCCGGAGCTTAGAGAGGTTTTAGGTAACAGGGAATGGAGGCCGTGTTATAGCAGATTTAGGTCTGTTTGTTCTGCTGTACAAAGTCACATCCTCCCCATCTGATCACCACAATAGGTCACGCTTGCTGTCATGATCGTCACATTAGTCACAGGCTGTGTGTGACGGTGTGTGTCTGTTTTTCCCCAAGCAATTATAATACAAATAGGACAGACAGGATCTGATCCCTACACTATCGGTTGACATTCATGCCAGTTTTGTTTGAAAGAATTAATTAAGATACCGGAGCAGGATTACATTTATCCCAGTTCAGGTTTTTGAAGACAAATCAAGGTCAATCATTATTTTAAATATGTTTTTGCCATTTTTATTAACAAAACCTATGAGACTTCACACCTTAAGCAAGAAGAAGGGATCTTAAATACTAGAATAATATTCATAATTGTATATACAGTATAGCCATAATATCGCAAAATCTGATGCTAAAATTCTGCCAAAATAAATAATTAAGAGATTTATGGTAATGTTTTGCATTATGAATTCCACGTTTCAGGTTACCACTTTCCAAGAATCCTTGTAATGTTACAGAAAAACTCTGAAAAATAGTTTTTCGATGTATGAATTGAATGTAATTTGTATTTGTTAGTATTTGTTTTAGTTACACACAGTTTCAGAGGTTGCTGACATGACTAAATTCAGTGATGTCCTCTTTTATGTACTCAGTCAATATGTGCTCTTTTCTGACTGTCCAGGCAGGAACAATCTATATATGTTGCTGGAAACAGTTGTTAATGTGTGGGATAAATAGACTGTATACAAGAAGTGGGCGTAGTCACCGTGACGTTTTGGCTGTCCCCATCTTGTTTTTTGCAATCAGAAGTGACACGAGAGGGTGGAGCTAAGTACAACCAAACACTGAACAAGACATTTTTAGGCGACCAAAATGTTACAATTAACTTTTATAAACTGAAAACACACCGTTGAAAGGGTTAAAGTTGTAAAACGAAAACACGGACAACTCCCAGACCAGACAACGCCATGGTAGCGACCTGTCAATCGCAAGGTAGCCACACCCTAAAGAATAACCCTGCTTTATGGTCTATTAGACTCTGGACCATAATTTACTAAATGAACATCATGCTGTATTGAAGAAGACTTGAAACTAGTGATTGAGACCATAAACTCATGTTTACAATGTTTACTGAGGTAATAAATCAAGTGAGGAGTAGGGTCGATTTCTCATAGACTACTATACAATCAGACTTCTTTTTGCAACCAGAGAAGTCACCCCCTGTTGGCTATTAGAAATAATGCAAGTTTAAGGCACTTCTGCATTGGTTTCACTTTTCAGACATGGAAGTTGCCCAGCCTACATATCCAGTCTTCGCTGCTCCATAGTTTGGTTACTGGAAATTCAGTACTTTTTTAGTCCTGAGCAAAAGGTGTCCATAGTATTGAGTATTTAAAACTGTCACCAACTAAAAGTCGGCATCTCATTTTTCGATCGTTTGATCATATTCGTAATCTTGTTTGTTCATTCTTTGAATTACTGAATGTAAGATATTGAAACTAATGAAAGTATTGTTTTGATATCAGATATTGGCTGTAGTATTGAAAATATTTCAGACAATACCCAGCTTCACTAGAATGATCTCAAAGCATGGTCCCAGATTGACTTATTTCCGACAGTAGCCTTGGCTTTTTGCTCTTTTACTGTTCATTAGGTATCTGTTAGGTTAACCATTAAACCTGCTACCCTCCCTTGCAATGATATGGGAGAGTGATTTCCTTTAACCAGCTCCGTGCGATCAGAGTGCAGCTGAGGAGCCGTCGAGCCAGAACGACCTCGGGGACTCCCGGCTGATAGTCGTCCCAGCGCTGCACAGGCCAAGGGGCTGATTGATGGAGCCCAAATGGCTAATGTGTGCCATTCTAGGGTGCCTAGAAGGGTGGTAATGGAGAGGCACAGATGCAGGAGGGTGAACGACATTAATTATAAAGCCCTCATTAACCAGAATTATAACCGAGAAGGGTCCTATACATCAATGCATATAAATGGCATTTATTACTGTGCTGCTGCCGATTATCTTGCGGCAATCTGTGTTGAGCGACGGGGGCGGGGAGGAATTAAACACACACAAGATGACACAAAGGAGACGAGACAAAGGCGTTAAATCTTTGCTCAGTTGTTGTTGTTTTTGAGTTTTTCTGCTCAGATTTCTTACCTATTTTAGTCTGTAAAAAGTTTTAGATGAGGTCAGGAGTTGCCTCCCGTCGTCTCTTTCAGGCCTGAGCTGCAGTTTCTTAACAGCAGCTTTTCACATGTAGCTTCAAATGAAGCTTTCATCTGTTAAATCCTGAAAAAGAGCCTGTTTTTTTAGCTTCCAACACAACATCCTTAATGAAGAAAATCCATCACTCTGCCCCTGCTTAGTGCCGCATTATGCCTCTCTGTTTCAACACCCCCTTCCCCCAGTCATTGAAACAGAGTGATGTGCTGATTTCACACTGAGATGAATGCCACATTGCTCTGCCTTTCACTGAGGCTGCGTCCACACTGATACGTTTTCCTTTTAAAATGGCCTTTTAAATCGATCTCCGTCCAGACGAGCGTTTTAGGGCTGTTTCAGAAATAATCCCCATCCATACTACCACGCCTGAAAACGCATATTGCATGACTATTTACGTACACTGTGCATGCGCATGCCGATGTAAACAGGAAGCAGCGCGGTTGGTTTTTCAGTTGCAGAAAATTCGACGAAGGAAGTAAAGCAATGGCGAAAAGTAAGAGCAGAGTTGCTTTGCTTGGACCGACGCCGAGGTGGAGTTATTACTGAAAGTAACACACAAGTTGTATAAAGCATTCAACACGGTTGAAAAAACACAGATTAGGAGCCATTGCAGAGCAAATACAGCGACTGAGTGTCTGCGTCATCGTTTCCAAAGGTCTCCGTTTCTGTCCGTCTAGACTACAACATAACCCTAGAGTTTAAAAACAGAAACTGGGTCAGCGGCGTTTCCACGTCTCCGTTTTAGGGGCTCGAAACTGCTGAAGTTGTGTTGACGTTAGGTGTAAACGTAACAAAAGTTATCTGTTTTAAAACAAAAACGTATTAGTGTCGATGTTGCCTCAGAGAACCTTTTACTAGATGTTCCATGTCCTCCCCCTCTCTATTGTGTTTTCCTCCCTCTCTCCTGCCCTCCTCTTTCTCTACTACCTCCTCCTGGTCCTCTCAACCACCATCCCTGTATCTTATCCCCTCCCCTGCTGTCCTGTGGTCATATAGTCCATCATACCATCTTGTTTTTCTCATACAGTGATGACATTTAGTTGTCCACTGAGTTGAATTAACAGCCCAGCAACTAAATGTTTATTGTGGATTAAATTCAGGTGAAGCTAACGATTCTCACAAATGACCCATAATCAAGATTTAATTCGGGTAAACACCAAATTAAGTTAATGAGCAGTGAGTGCAGCACACCTGTGCTCCTTGATGCTGTGCCTCATGTGAGACAAAATGATGGACTCAATAATTCTAGAGAGTTATAATGTTTGGCTGTTATTGCTGCGCTATGTTAGTTTGTAAAACATTGCTGCTTCTAACCTCCCCCTGAAAACGGACACAATGTCGGAGCATTTGGGAGTGTTAACAAAAGCCAGCAAACAATGTTGGCAAGCACGATGTTCTGCTTTTTAAAGTATTTCCACATCGGCTCATGTTGGCGATATTTGCACAAAACTAATCAGTAGTTAAATCTCTTTGCACCTGTTGCAACTTTGTGCTATAAAAGTTGTGTCAGAAATTGAGCGTTTGACCATTAAGGTCTATTTCAGATTAATGTCGTTAGGAGATTAATGGCGAGGCGTACCCGGTCCACATCATATTTTGTGAATTTTCTGACTCATCACCAAAGACTGAGGTCACAGTAACAACAAAAGCCATCAGATAAAGTTGAATAACAGGAAAAATTATATTTTCCTCAAATAAAGAGCAAGATTTCTTCATGAAAGAATACATTTCCCTTCATTGAACATAATGATACATGTAAGGTTGGGTGATGTGAAAATATATACCGTGAGTGAGACAATATGAATTTGTCAGCGGTCTCTGGGGATAGTTTTCCGCTCCTCTTATTTAGGAATTTGTTAATGTCATTTCTGTTTATTTGTAACTCTTGTTAATGTGCTGCTATGTAGAGTTTGAAAGCTGATGATTAAACTAATAAATATGAAACTGTCGAGGGCTCAGTTTTATGACCCGGCGGCTCTATGTTAATGTTGAACTCGGTTGTGTGTGTGTGTGTTTGGCAGTTGTGTCTGTTCTCACTCTGTTGACAAGTTGAACTTTCGAGGCAGTCTTTTGTTTTGTTGGGTCCCCCGAGGCTTGTTTGGTTGTGTGTTAATGATGGAAGAAAATCAGATCGGTCATTCTGCCATGTGCACATTTCCGACAGTGTGTGTGTGTGTGTGTGTGTGTGTGTTGGGTTATCTAGTTTCGCTGGGTGGGTTAGCTCAAAGTGTGGACCTACAGTATGAGTGCACGGTCAGGACAGATGGAGGGAAGCTGGAATGTTACAAGCAGAAACCTGCAGGGTTAACACTCACTGCTGCTGCTGTCTGAATGAAAACACACTCTGCACATCACTATGGAAACGAAACGTATGGCTGCGAACAACACCAGTTTAATCAGTCAATCTTTACCCGTTGTCTTGATGAAACCAAGAGAACGTACATTTCTACAGCACTATTTCTGTCAGTACAACAACACTCGGAACTTCTCTTTTTTTAAACAGAATCCTCACTCACTAAGTCATTCCAGTTGTTTCTACTTGGCTGTTTTTTCAATCAGTGTTAAGCTACTGTGATTGAAACTCTACACGTCTTGCTGAGACTTTTGACATTTGAAGCCTACCACATGCTCAAAGGGGATAATCCCTCCCTTTCCTGGCAGACTTTTAATGGGAAACATTTCATTGACAGTAATGTAAAAAAAACAAGCAGTGACAGTAGCAAAAAAAAAATGGCAAAGTAGAAGCAAGAAGTGTTTGCAGACAGTATTTCTGTAGCTGAACTGTGTACATTATGCCGAATTTAGTACATAAAGATGACCATAAATAAAAAAAACATTTATTCCTGTGAAAAGGTTTCAGATTACTTTCATAATACCCAGCTTCAAACTAACATTAGCATTAGTAAAGATTGCAATAGTCCACTTTGCATAGGTTGTATTTGGGTCATGTGCAGTTATGCAAATAGTCATGTGAATTTGGGACTTAAATATTTCAATTTCAAGTGTGGAGGAAGCTTCAAATACTGACATATGTAAAACCCATCTTTTGGCCTAATTATCTTCTGTTACTCCATCTGCATATCAAGTGACCTCATGTCAGGTCCTGACCCCGAGGTTGAGAGACTTTTTGAATAGAAACTATGAATAATTTTGCATAATTTTTCCAAAAGCTGCCTGGGATAGTCCCTGACCCTACGCAGTGCATGTTCTAGCTGAGTCAGAATATGGAAAGCAAAAAAGATTGTGAAAAAGCCACTTTAGGAAATGTCCTATGGTTCCTCTTTGACCTAATACACATGCCTGACTTAAGCTCTAACTATAAGGAAGAGCTTTAACGAAAAAAGAAACATATTTATGAAATCTGCCATCAGCCACTTTCACTACTTCCATCAGTAGGTGAAATGAGGTCAACCAATCAGCAGCCAGAGTGCAAACCGCTCGGTGTTTGGCAGATGTTTGTTGCTCGTGTGACTTCCTTCACTGAGTGCTTTTAAATGGATAGTACGGGGGTTTTCAAGTGGGGGTTGTATGAGGTACTTATCCATAGTCGGTGTATTATTTACAGTAGATGGAAAATTGATATCCGTTTAAGTGTACTTTATAGCGTACCTTATACAACCCCACTTCAAAACACCCAAACTATCCCTTTCAGTGCTGGTCTGAAGCCAGATCCTCGTATTTCTGATACTAGGGCCCTGTTCAGACCTGACATTATGCGTCTTAGGTGATCCAATCACAAGTGGACAGCTCTAACCCGTCAGGCATTAGAAAGCGTCTCTACATGCGTTTCGAGTGGCTACATGTCATTGGATCTCACTTCCCTGCTCTATATGCAAATAAAGACATAGCCTACAGCATTTCTGTTTAGACCAAATGCATTGTTGTTTTTAACCAACGGGAGACAGTAGTAGTAATATCCTACATATTCAAAAAATGTGTCATGTCTGTAAAGGGGAGTCTCGTGGGTACCCATTTAACCCATTTTCATTCACATATCTGAGGTCATGACAGTTTTTCCTCGCCAAAATTTAGCGCAAGTTTGGAGTGTTATTTAGCCTCCTTCGAGACAAGCTAGTATGACATGGTTGGTACCAATGGATTCCTTGGGTTTTATAGTTTCATATGATGCCAGTCTCTTCACTTTAGCTTTAAAACTGAGCCCATTACAACCTAAAAATTTCCAGTTGTGTTAATACGTTAAAGAAATTAGTGGTGTATAAACTTTGTGTAAAAATTTGTGTTAACGCGTTATTATCGCGTTAACTTTGACAGCCCTAATAAAAATATAAGGTTATTATTTGCCGACACCGCCGCCGTTGCCTGGTGCAGAGCTTCAGAGAGCCGGGGATGAGAGTGGGTGGCGGGCAGGTGTCAGATCTGTGCAGAGCACCAGAAAAAAAACACCGACACATTGATGACAAGCTACTAAGCTACATAACTATATATTAAGCTATTTTTGTTTAGTTGCCTCTTGATGCAGTGTAGCCTATAGAGTCTATAGGCTACACTGCATCAATAAAAGACCTAGATATAGTCTATAGTATAGATTATATCTAGGGCTTTTATTGTGAAATGTCAGAACGGAAGTAGTCAAGCTGTTATGCTCTGCTGTTGACAATGTGGTAGTAATAAAGTGTTTGCCCTTACATTCATAAAGTATAGGGGCAACGTAACCCTCTGCTACACAGGCTGTTGTCTTGGGTGCATTCACACCTGTACTTGGATCATCCAGGACGCATGTTAAATCCAGGAGTTGAATAGGAAATAGGAGAACGAGGCCGAGGACGTGTGATTGCAGAGGAGGCGTCTCTTTAACTCTGCCCCTGTTTGGTGTCACAGTGATCTCACTGTTTACACACACACAGACTCTGTCAATACATGTTTCACGAGTTGTTTGACTTGTGTGTTTGAGTGGGTGTGACAGTTTGATGTACCCAGCTTTAGTGTAAATCAAACAACACGCGTCTTGTGTATGCGTGTCGTGTTTGTGGAAGCCACGGCGGCCGTCCCTCCCTGTCCTGATTGGGGGTTAATAACCTTTGGGCTGTGGCCAGTAAAGGAGCTTCCAACAAAACATCCTGCTTCCTCCGGCTCAGCAGCTAACTATAGGAGCACAAACAGACCACTGAAACAATCACAAAACATGGACGCTTTATCCATCTCAATCCCATTACAACACGCTACTGAGTTACTTTGATTGCTGTCATTGCAGGTTGAGCTTTTTATCCGGCTGCAGTTACAGATAGACTTTTTAGCATGCCTTCCTTATCTGGTATTTTCATGATGCATTTACAGGTGTCAGGTGCTACATTCATAACCTAATCATTCAAGTTTCAGTCATGCTATTAAGTAAGTTTCCACTAAATGCCTTTAAATGGACTAATACAACCAGAGATGTGAAAGGACCTGCTACCTTTATATATATATATATATGTATGGTGCAACAAAACTGTTAACAGTTGAAACATTTTTATTATCCCACTATATGTATCATATCACCGTATTGCCCAATTTAGACCAACTTTTATTGAGCAGGGAGTTATCTGAAACACTTTTTATAAATTGCTTGCCTGTGTCACTTGAGAGATTGTTTTTACTGCTGCTTACAAGATGTGCCCTGAAGTGTTTGAATTAGAATCCAGTGCTAACTTGCTTGACAAATGTTGGTGTCGATTGCAATTATTCTGTACAAAAAGAGAATCCACTCTTTTTCCCAGCAGAATATCTCTGTTCCAAGTCTCTATTTGATCCATCCTTAAAGGTGCTCAATACGAAATTCAGAGCATATCTGTTGCCTCCGCACGGCTCTCAACATGTTGACGGCTGAGCCAGCGGCTCCCAGCTAACGGTGCTAACAGTGCAAACAACGGCAACAGTTCTAAAAGTGTTAACCTGGGGGGGAACCGGAGCGTGGAAGCTACAGAGACGACGCCGTTGGTCGTTATCACATGATAAGCACCATGTGAGAGCAGTGCAGAGCGGCAGCCATGAGCTAGCCAGTGGGGCACATGCACTAAAAGCACTCGCGGCCAGTTTGGCTATGTAAACAAAGCACAGAGAAGCTCGGATTACAACACACACAGGGGGAGAAACGTCATTCTCTGCTCAGGTAGACATTACTCCTATACTACACTTTTTGCCAGCACATCGTGCAGTTGTACAGCGTGCACCTGCAGGTGTGATTTGATCATTAATGTCCTGGGAATCATCCTGGTAAATGGCTTGTGTCTTACAGACTGGCCACATGCATAAGTGAACATAAAGGTCTCAAACCACCTAAGATATAAATCTCTGAAAAAAAATGTGTTTGTTTAGTAGCAGAGCTAATGCATAAGGTTCCTGCGTAAAGGAAGAACAAAGCTTAACGTCACTCGGTTTCCCTTTGAAGTAATTCCGATAGTGATGAAAGCCCAATAAGAACTTTGTGGCTCTAACTTGACCTGATTTGTCACACTCTCCCCTCAGTGCTTTCAACATAAACCTCCTCTCTTCTGCAAACACTCCCCGGCCCTGAGATTATCACTTTGTTTCACCAGAAGCAATCTCCCCACATGGCAGGGACACGCCCGAGATTAAAAAGCATTCAAAATTCAGATATCAGTTTAATCCTCAGGGAATTAAACGGGCTAGCAGTGAAGAGTAGGCCAGCGAGTTACAATACAGTGTTCAGACAGCTTTCGATTCAGCTCAGACGTGCTGCGTGCTATGGCCTGTTACTGACATGTAGCAGTGTTAGATGGATGGCAGGTGTAGCTGCAGAAATGACTAACGTAAACAAATCAAGAATCACACACAGTGCAGTTAAAATGTAAAGGTATTTTAGAGATGTGTGTGTGTAGGCTTCACTGGGTAGTTACTTTAAGTATGGTAAATCTGAAATTGTGTGAAAACTAGGGCTGTGTGTTGGCAAGAATCTGGCGATACGATACGTATCATGATACAGGGGTAACGAATCAATATATTGCGATACTGTAAGCAAGGCAATACACTAATATACTTATTTTAGGAAAACTGTCGTAGTATAAAGACACAACACACAAGAAATTTTAGAATAGGCAAAATAACACATTTGTACTTCATGCAAAAAACTGCTGGCACACTGTTTTTTGCCCAAAGCTGTATGTTTTTTATCATAAAGTGGGCATGTCTGTAAAGGGGAGACTCGTGTGTACCCATAGAACCCATTTTCATTCACATATCTTGAGGTCAGAGGTCAAGGGACCCCTGTGAAAATCGCTATGACAGTTTTTCCTTGTAAGTTAAGTAACTTTGGAGTGTTAATTAGACTCCTTCTCGACAAGCAAGTATGACATGGTTGGTACCAATGGATTTCTCGGGTTTTGTAGTTTCATATGGTACTAACTTCATTCACTTTAGCTTTAAAACTGAGCCTGCTACAACCTCCGAAAGTTCGAATAGCGGCCGGGCCCCGACAATGGACCATCGGGTTTTTAAGAGGTAAATTAAAAATCGATACACTGTTTTGGAGAATCGATACAGTATTGCACAACATAATATTGCGATACTCATGTGTATGGACACTTTGTTACGCCCCTAGTGAAAGTGATATTCGTGCACACATTGTCTGTTTTTTTAAAGCTCTCCATCCTCATTGAACCACCCGAACAATAGGAAAATTACTAAATCTCTCCTTCTTCGTCTTTCGGTCAGCAAACAGAGCTGTGCATCACAGCCACCGTGTGTTAAGTTACTGTGCTCAGTCTCAGCTGGTTAAAACATCTGTTCTGTCCCCTCCTCCCCTCGGTTGTCTACAAATATAAAATACTGCCTCTGTGATGTTTGATTGCAGCTCATAAAAGCTACCTGTCATCCAGCCGAACAGTAATCACTGTACTGCTTTACTGAGTCGTCGATCAAATCACTGTGGTCTAACCGAGTAATTATACATGTTGACACCTGTGTTGTCAGCTACAGTATATTGACTGAGTGATCACAGAGCCGGTTAGAGAAGACTGGCGTCTTAGCTTTACTGACACATAACTCGTAAACTTAAATATTTTTCCTGGTCCAGGTCCACACCAGAAAGGGAGGCTGGTGTTTTTCAGATTCATCCTTTCTGGAGACCATTTTCAAGTACAAATGATTTTATGTATTGATTTGTTATGTGATCGTTTTTTGAGTGGTGACATGCACTGATGCTTGTAAGTAAGACTGTGGCGTGTCCTGTAGGGGTGGGAAAAAAACCCAATTCACTTATGTATCGCAATTTCTTCTTTTTTTTTTTTTTTACGATTTTTGAAATCAATTTTTAATGCCAATATAATTGCTTCATTTGAGTCTATGCGGAGGTAGAAGGAAGTTACCGCTTTTATTGTTGTAATCTGAGTAACGTGACGTCATATCCGTTCCGTATCCAAAAAACAAAACAACAGAGGCTGGTGTAACACATGTTATACGCCGCCAGTGTGTGTTGCCCTTTACATCTCCTGTTTGTGCTGCAGGGAGGCAGGCTGATTGTAAACATTTATGAGTGCCATAGCATAAAAAAAACTGCACAGTGCAATATTACTTTATTGATTTACTGGAATGATCTCATAAAAAGTGTGTTCATCATATCAAACAGGCTGCGAGCCGAGAATGAACTTGTACCTAGAAGTAACGAGATCTAGTAACTTCAGTAAAGTGGGCGTCTGAGCTCAAAAACTGGTGCAGTGTGCTTTCTCTTCCTGCCACACACGTACATGAGCACACACACATGAAACAATGGGCTCACACACACGCATCCCTTCCCCCTTCTACACACAAACACACACACACACACACACACACACATACAAACAAGAGCAGCACACAGTTTTGGAGTCCGTCCCAGGACTCAGGTGCAGGTCTTGGCAGTGCTGCTGCTGCTCAGGTGGGATTGTACTGCAGAGCAGACATGTAATGACATTACCCTCCTGTCTGTGTCTGTGTGTGTGTGTCTGCAGCTGTATTGTATAGGGCAATATAAATATCAGATCAGACTCTGTACCAGCAGATACTCAATATTAAAAGACTGTTTTGGACCAGATAAACATGATCAGGACATCCTGTTTTGGAGGAAATGTCGTGCTGCGCAATGTTTATTGGACATTTTTTATCATATTCAGTGGCAAAGCCAATGAAGGAAGCAGCAGGTCAGCCTATATGCAGTGAGGAGTGTGTGGATATCAGGATGGTAGATGGGCTAATAAGCATTGACACCAGAGGACACAGTGTGCATCCTGTCCCTCCAGAGGCCCTGCAGGTGTTGGGATAATTGTTTCCTTCAGCTCGTGTACATAAATTATTAGTTTGTGTTCTGGAAGCAGATTAAAGTGACTGTCACAACAGAAACTGAAGCCGACAGAAGAAACGATTGCTAGCAGCTGTGCTATTTAGGTGCCAGTAAATTCATTCCTTCATATTAATATCATTTGTCCCTTTGGCACTCTTTTATACCGTTGTGATGATACATTGGCTGTTATTTCTGCTATCTTGTCCAGCTTTGATCGCTATTAGTTAAGTGCACATATAAAACTGTTTAGCCTAATACAGTGCAAAATAGTGGAAAATCAAACACAAATGAATTGATTTGAATGAGAAGAAATCACCAGTTTATATTACATACAGTTTTCCCGCAGTGTTTGAAATCAGAGGTGGGCCACCTCACCTGAAATGAGGACTATGGCAAAAATCATAATCACGATTATTTTGGTCAATATTGAGATTACCAATATTTAACACAATCACTCGTTGATTTGGAAAAATCATGGATTTAGAAAAATAAAATATATTTTAAAGTTAAGTGCATCAATCTGGTGCACTTTGAGAGCAAAAGTAAGAGGCTAGATCTATGAAAAAACTAGTAAACAATTTAATCATTAACATATTGGTTGGTTGTATACTGTAGATATGAATGGTGTCACGACAAAAAAGTCACACCCACAAAGCATGGAAAACGAGACTGCGTCCGTGTTTCAAGACGGGGCCGCGTGGATTGCTGAAAACGCCGCAGACCGCTCGCTGAGGACAGTCCGCCCCGGTTGACAGTCGTGCCCGTAGCCCCTCCCCCTTGGCACAGTGAGCACCAAGTCCATGGATCCGGGAAGCGGCGAGGCCTTTTCCAAGCCGACCTACCATAGAGGGGGTTGCGGTGCACCATGGAGGAAATGCGTGATGCGAAAGCGCACTGCTGTAAGGGAAAGAGCATCATTGCGAAATGTAATGCGACACAATAATCGTTTTGTCTCAATTATCTTGTTTTTCATAATCGTTGGAAGCCAAATTCGTCACGGAAAATAATACTTGATTAATCGCCAAGCCCTACGAATGAAACTTAAGGGGAAAAGAACAAAGGCATGCCTGATATTTAAAGAGTGTGGCTTTTGTTTAGGCTTTCATCTCCTAACTAAATAGATCATGAGATGGGATCCCTCAGGATGTGGGTGGCTTACCACCTCGGCTAAACAATTTCCACGGGAAAACCACGGGAAAACCATGGAATCCGTTTTTTACCGGGCTCTGTGTGTCTCATACAGCCACAGTGTCTTTCTCCAACCTTCACATGGTTTCAGTGTGTTGTCACGTGCGTATAGTGAAGGATTATCCAACTAAAACACGTTGGCAGTGAACATATTGCAGCTGCGTTACGTGTCTTCCAGAACATAATTAGGCTACTGATGCAAAATAGTTTCATTATGAATGTTCCCTTAGGGATCATAACAGTTTTTATCATTCCTTAATCAAAGCAGTCTAGGAATTTGTACCAAAATGTCTATAATGTGTTTGTGTGTCTGTGGATGTTGGCGTGTGTTTATGTTTTCAGACTGCTCCACACACTTTGCTGACACTGTTACAGTTTATGCTAATAACCTCAATGTTTGTGTTCTGGCTTAGCCCTCCATCGTCTTGTTGGCTCGCTTCTTACCAACCTCCTCCTCCTCCTCACCATCCCTTCTTCTCTCCTTCCTTCCCTCTCTCTGTTTTTTCCATCTGTTTATCCTGAGTCATAGCAGAGCTGTTTTGGGCTGGCTGATCACCTGCAGCCAAACTGTGTTGCAATAGGCACCTTTTTTTCTCACTGCAGGCTGTGATTGAATTTAAAATGGTAGACCACATTGTTTTATAAAAAACTGTGTTTTGACATAAGGGATATCTGGATGTCGTGTTGAATTTAATAAGTAGGATTTCATCCATTGACCAGATTGAAAAACAACAAGAGAATTTAAATTAACCCCTGTCTTCAATAATGAGCCAATATGATGACATTTGGTTTACACAGACAATGAGTTCTGTTTAGCTTTGCTTTGTCCTCAGGCGACAGAGACTATTAAAATGACTGTTGCATAATGCATGGGAAGTATCTGTATTTCCTCATCCACATCCTACCACATCCTCTAAAAGGATAAAGCCTGGATTTTTCTCTGTATATTTGTCGTATTGTCATGAAATCTTATGAACAAACTGGGGCTGTCAAAGTTAAGGCGATGTTAACACAAATACATTTTAACGCTACTAATTTCTGTAACACATTAACGCAACTTGCGATTTTTAGGTTGTAGCGGGCTCAGTTTTGAAGCTAGAGTGAAGATAATGGCATCATATACATCTAAAACACTAAGGAATCCATTGGTACCCACTATGTCATACTAGCTTGAAGGAGGATAAATATTGCTCCAAACTAAAAAAAAATTGGGGGGGGAGGGAGGAGGGGGAATGGCATGGCCATTTTCAATGGGCTCCCTTGACCTCTGACCTCAAGATATGTGAATGAAAATGGGTTCTATGGGTACCCACGAGTCTCCCCTTTACAGACATGCCCACTTTATGATAATCACATGCAGTTTGGGGCAAGTCATAGTCAAGTCAGCACACTGACAGCTGTTGTTGCCTGTTGGGCTTGAGTTTGCCATGTTATGATTTGATCATAGTTTTTATGCTAAATGCAGTACCTGCGAGGGTTTCTGGACAATATTTGTCATTGTTTTGTGTTGCTAATTGATCTCCAACAATAAATATATACATACATTTGTATAAAGCAAACATATTTGTCCACTCCCATGTTGATACGAGTATTAAATACTTGAAAAAAGGTGTATTTTTAACAGATAAAAATGTGTGATTAATTTGCAATTCATTCTGATTAAATATTTTAATCGATTGACAGGCCTAGAAATCACCAATGTGTTAGTCCGTCTCTCAATACATTCAGACCAGATCTACTCCTTCCACTCTTACCTTTCACAATAAAAGCCCTAGACATATAATATTTGTAGGTAAGTATTTCACATGTTCGTGTTGTTTATTCGTCACGCCCCCAGTGGGTAAAGGCCTTAATACAAAAGGTTTTATAACAACAATCTTTATTTGTAGAACACCTTCTTTGATAAACAATGTTACAGGAGCTTTACACAAAGCGTTAAAATGGAGCCGTAAAACAGTAAATGGAAAACATAATTGGACCAGAATTAATAGGTAAAGTATAAATTAAAGTTTAATTAGGATATTATCTTAATGCTCGCTCATGCAAGGCTTGTTTTACATAACTTAAAATACCACTACTGACCAACCTTGACCTCTAACGAGGACCGAAGAGGTGAGGAAGTGGGAAAGCTTGAGGGTCCCGTCACTTCAGGACCAACATGGAGACCTTCTAAAACACTCCATTACTCTCCATGTTCACTGATCTCTGACAGACAGCCCGAGCCAAGACTGAAAACAGAGAACGCTCGGTTAACCGCGCTAACCCAGTGGCCAAACCACACATTTATCCTGGCAGTCAGCGCAGCAGGACCCCTCTGGGAATAATGCAGCACGCTAGTTTTGTATTACGTAGCTCGAGAGAGAGACTGACTGTGCTTTGGAAAAGTAATGGCTTGCCACTGCGAATTATGAAGATGGATTCCATTCCGGCGGTCGGTTGGATGCAGGAGCGGAGCTTTTTATGAAAGTACTTGATTGTTGTTCCTCCGAGTAGCGTGAGAGGCCCCTTGTCATTAGACCCAAAGCCAGAGCTCTTGCATAAGTTTCTGAAGATGATGATGATGAAAACATGTGGAATGCTTCGTTGATCTCATCATGCGTACGTCACCTTTTTCTTGTCCTTCTGAGATGGTTCAGGTTCAGGTGCACCTCAACAAGTACGGATACGGGATCACCTGTTCTGATTTAGGTGGGAGATGAAGTTTAACGCTCATGATTTAATGTAGAGAACATCCCCCTCCCCTCCTCTCTGACTTGGCGTTGAATTCCATAAGCTATATGTTGCCAGATATATCGCTGTGTAATCCTCAGAGTCCTGGCAAAATAAAAACCTGAGTTAACGGGCTGGAAACGGGCTCTGAATGGGCTGCTCGCTCTCTTCCAGGCTGCAGCATTCCCTGCGTACCTTTCTGACATTTTTAAAGGCCTTCTCTCCTGTTTCCACGGCTCTGACTGGCTCTGCTGCCAAAAGTCCATGTTGTTTCTGTTCTGGAAGTTCACATCTCACAGCACACCAGGTCTCTAGAGGTTATTATGTATTTCGTATTTTGTTTTATTTGGATCAAATGATGCGTTTCACATCCAGCTTCTTCAGTTCCGCTCGTCAAGCTGCCAACACGTCACATAATATAAATGTAGACACACTGGAATCTCAAGACCAATAAATTATACAAAATTTAAAAGGATAGAAGTAAAATGGCTATCATTGAAAGGCAAGTTTATTTGTACAGCACCTTTCAAACTCAAAGGCAGTTCAAAGTGCTTTAAGTACAGAAAAGAAATGCATTAGAACAATAAGATTACAACGTACTTCAAGTGCAATTACAGTGCAGTTGTAGTAATTGGCCCCAAATTTAATGAACAAATGTATTTTAAATTGAATGCAAATCAGACTAAACAAACCTTTAAAAGCTTCAGTAACATTAATAAAGTACATTTAGAGGTTGTCTAGTGTTTTTGTAGTGTCTATCTGAATTCATCACTATCGAGAAGTAAAAAATTACGTAGTTATTTTTTCAGAGGGAACCACTTTAAAAAAGAAAAGAAGTCCTGAATGCATATACTGTATATATATACATAAAGGCCGACCCAAACGCTTCGAAGCTTTGACTGTTGCTCTGATAATCGATGTAGAATTCAGAATTCAAATGCATCGTTTTATTATTTTTTTTAAATGCATTACCCCAAATCTCCCAAATATGACATGAAATAAGGAATAGTAATCCCACATTATTCATTATGCATCAACATTATTATGGGTTATTCTCAGATTGATAGCGCTATCTGTTCAGTGTATACAGGGTGTGTGTGTGTGTGTGTGTGTGTGTGTGTGTGTTTGACTGACGCTGTCCCAAGCACCTGAAACGCAGCGGAGGAGATCGATAGTCTCATCTCATTTAATAAAAAGTAAAATCCTTGTCCTCATCTCTCATCAGATAATAATAGCAAAGTACAATATAAGTAAATAATGGCCGCAAGTTGAGGAACGTTTGCCAGCTTGTATTGTCGTCGTTGTCTTCCCGCCCACCACCGTTTTAATGCACAGGTTTACTGGGGCTCAAACCTTAATTTGTACTTACAGTCTAAGTGAAGTTAACTTGTAATTAGTTAAATTGACTACGATTGCTTCCTAACTACATTTTGTGAGTGAAGGAGCTCTTTGAATTGTTCGGTTGTCGTTTAAATACAAATGGTGATTAAAAAAGCAACAACAAGCCAAAACATTTTCCGAGGCTGTAATTTACAGGTTGCACAGCGTTGATACTGCCATTATAAGAAATGTCACAGTGGGACAATCGAACAACAATTCTTCCTTTTTGAATGTATGAATAAACTATGAACTGTATTCATCGTCTTCCACGCTTCCTGTAAAATCCTCCTTTTATGTGCTGCAGAAAGCCCTAACGAGGACACGGCTCCGGGCCATTAAGGCACCCTCTGCCCCAGTTGTGTGTCTTTGAAATCCCGAGCAGACAAATTACATCATGAATAGGACGTGCACGGAGTTTATGCAAAGCAGAGGGGAGCTGTGAAAATCCAATTTGCTGGTTCCCCAACCCCTAAACCAGGAGCTGCTGAGGGGGGGGGAAGGTGTCTGGCACACGGAGGCTTTTGTGATGGCCTGCCAGGCTAATGTTTCGAGGCAAGGTTGTCTTTGTTTGTTAAACTCCCTTGATGATGCCCACACAACCCAGTGTTGACTGGTGGGAAGAGCTGGAGAGAGACAAAACATGAAACACAAATCTCATCTTTAAAGTGGTTCCCTCCAGAAAAAAAACTGCATGTGGGTGTATACCACTGTTTGTCTGTACAAACAAGTGCAGCATCACGAATGTGTTTGAGGAGGGACTGTGTCAAAGTGTGTGCTGTTAATTGAAATGATGATCATTTCTCACGCTTCTCTCCATGTGGACATTCAGGACTGGTTTGTTTCCAAGCGTACAGGCTTAAAGAAGCATTTTTATTAGGGCTGTCAATCGATTTAAAATATTTAATCACGATTAATCGCGTGATTGTCCATCGTTAATTGAACTGGAGAGTATTTCTTCATTGGAAGAAGAGCAAAGTACGACACTGAAGGGTTTATCTCCTGAGTCCCGACAGGCCGAGTTTGATTGACAGGTAGTTCATCCAATCACCTGCCGAGTATTTTTTGAAAGTAGTACTTTTAGGGCCTGCAGCAAAATCAATTCATTTAACTCATACCTTAGCAACAGTATTTTAATTTTTTTCTTAAGGATAATTTTTGGACATTTTATGTCTTTATCTGATAGTGATAATGGAGAGAGACAGGACATGTAGGGAAAGAGAGTAGAGAGAAGGGGAATGACATGCAGTGAATGGTCCAGCCAGCCAGGAATCAAACCGGGGACTCGCTGCTCAGGACATTTGCACCCACGTGGTATGCGCCCTAACCACTCGGCTATCGGGTCGCCCGTATTTTACCATTTTAAGCAAATTCCAGACATAATTTCCTCTGGCAGTGAGTGTCACCCTGACCAGGTGTCTGCACATTACAAACTGTATCTC
Organism: Sebastes umbrosus; assembly: GCF_015220745.1. Taxonomy (NCBI): domain Eukaryota; kingdom Metazoa; phylum Chordata; class Actinopteri; order Perciformes; family Sebastidae; genus Sebastes; species Sebastes umbrosus. The sequence continues at coordinate 29,139,362 of NC_051273.1, read as the reverse complement.
TAGCTGAGTCACTCTGTCCCTCAGGGAAAGAACTGCTGCAGACACACACACACACAAACACACACACTCTACACACACTCAGTCTACACACAGAGAATTACACACTCATTTCCTCATCCTCTTTGTGCAGTTGGGTCAAAGCCAGACATTTAATGAGCTTCATCACTATGGCAGAGTAGCTATATGAAAAGCCATTTAACTCCTCAGCCCTCTTTATTATTCTCACTGCCTTGCAAAGGCTGGTCTAAATGCTAATGGATGTAGTGTGTGTGTGCGCTTCGTGTTAGGCTATTTAAGTGTTCTTGCCATCATTTATTCATGAGTAACTGGTGGATTTTGAAACATACTCTATAACTAAAACACCAAAACGCAACTTATAATACATTTATTTTCTTTCTTGTACCTGATGTTTCCAAATTTTACGAAGTTTTAAAATTGTAAAAATGTAAATGTCACCTTGAGGTTTGAGAAATTGTGGTCAGCAGTTTTTAGAATTTTTCCACATTTTGTAGAATAGATTTTTTTTATATATTATCGTAGTTTTGATTGGCTATAGTCCACACTAGAGCTGTACATTGGCATTTGTGTCCCGATTTGTTTCAATTTTAATTTTGAAAGCTCGGATGCACGTCTATTCATTTCTATTTGATTTAATTCACATTGATTCCTAAAGATTCAATTACGACCTCTCTCCCGATGACAGATTAACACCAATATTGTAAGTGCGTCTGGGAATTTATTTATTTGTTCCACATTTCTTTTGAACATAAAATTGCGTGAAGTGCAAATTATAGGATAAGTTGTACATAGTTTCCTGTTATCAAATTGTGGATCAAAATATGCAACCAAGGAAAATAAAATCGTACCAGCTGCTCCGCATGACATTTAGTGCAAATGTACTGTATGTATATACTCACCGAGAAAAAACACAATATTAGGATTTTAAGAATTGATCAATAAATGTTTTTCCCCAGTCCAGTCTGCTTGAATTCTCTCTGAGTTATGGATTCACTTTTTTTTTTGCATTCTTTTTGCATTTATTGGACAGATGAAAGTATAGAGGCAGTCTGGAAATGGAGAGAGAGAGAGAGGTTATGAAATGAAACAAAGGTGCCGCCGCTGGAACCGAACCGGAGGAGTTGCGTTTACGTGGCATGCGCTGTAACCATTCGGCTCCCGAGGCGCGCTGATCAGCTCATGCTTATCTGTGAGCCAACAAGGAACAGTTTCATTACATCCACAATCCACCTAATCCCTCTGTTTATTTCAGATCTCCATCTTCGATCCTCTCCCTGCAAGATGTTTAAATTCTTCAAACAAACTAAAAAGACAGATCGGCTTTTTTCCAGCTAAAATATAAATATTCATCTAAACCAACTCTGGCCTGCGTCGTTTTTTTTTTTTTGGAAAAATTCAACCTTTTTGGGCATTTAACTCATCCTGGCTGGCACAGACAATTTGCTGAGTGCAGACAGAGCGAAGAGTACGAGGATGAGGAGGGAGCTGTGACATTTTACAGCGTGACATTTTCTGAATGCGACCCACTGTTCACAAAGAAACCTCTCTCCCGTAACATTTCCACTCCTCATTTCAGTCTCTTCTCACTGTAGCCGAGGCTGCGGCTGCTTCCAAACCTTTTTAATGAAGAGATCCACAGCAACCGTGTTTGTGGTCTGGACTGTGGATCAGGCAGCAGTAGTTTATTTACCTCTTGTCCCCCGGTGGGACTGTGCTGGCTAGTGAAGGTCAACTCACACTGGGAGAGGGGGCGTTAAAGCAGACAGACTGGAGGTCACCTGCTAAGTCTGACCTCATTTTAACACACACCTCATCTATCATTCCTCTGTCTCTTTTGTTTTTCCTTCTGTTGTTTGTCTTTATTTGTCTCTGTCCTGATTTTTTGCTGTCAGTAATTTTCTAACACTAGTGTAATGTGCAAGTTTCTCTGAGTTTTTTTCACTCCACCTTCCTGTTCTTACCTTCATTTACCAGATAGCAGCTGCCTCACTTATAATGACTAAATGACACTGTTGTGTTGACAGCTCTACTCTGTAGCTGCTTGAGCTAATATTAGCTTCATACACTGACAGGACGGAGCTGCTTCATAGGTCAGAATCCTGAAAGTTGTGATTCAGAACATGTATCCCTTTGAACCACACTGACACATTTTTTCGTCAAATATAGCATTATAATTTCTGCCGACATCACTCAAAATATTATGGAAAGTAATACAAAAAAAAACACTAAAGATGTTCATCCCAAACTGAAAAAAAGAGAAAGAAAAAATGTATATATATTTTTTCAGTAACAGCACTAAAGAGTGTCCCATCAACATGATTCTTATTAGGGGTGGGGGAAAAAAATCGATACTACATAGTATCGCGATATTCTCCGTGGCAATATTGTGTCGATACACGGACGTCAAGTATCGACCTTTTATAATTATTTTATTATTTATAAACTATACACCTCTTAACAATCTGATGGCGGGCCCAGCCGCTATTCTGTCTTTCAGGGGTTGTAGCGGGCTCAGTTTTAAAGAGTGAAAATACTATATGATATCATATGAAACTAGAACCTGAGAAATCAATTGGTACCAGCCATGTCATGCTAGCTTGTCAGGAACAATGCAAAATTTGGCGAGGAAAAACTGGCATGGCCATTTTCAAAGGGGGTCCCTTGACCTCTGACCTCAAGATATGTGAATGAAAACTCTGAGATGAACAGAGTTAAACTGTATCTTATTAGATAAAACAGATGTTGTCAAACAACGGTAATATATCGCAATATATCTTATCACAATACTCAGCATATCGAAAAATGATTAAAATCATAACAAGACCGTGACTTAAGTATCAGGATAATATTGTATCATGATGCCTCTGGTGATTATCACCCCTATAAGACATCTAGTTGAGCTTGAAGAATCATGTTTTTAATGTATTCAAGTATGTTCATGTAGCGGCAAATGATGTGACACAGTCGGCCAGATGTGTTGGTCTTTCTGAACCACAAAAATATACTAGCTTTTGAAAAAATAATGATCTTAATGTGAGCCTACATAGTACAGAAACAGTTTTGTAGATATGTCACTAAACAAACATTACATTTGTCCTTATGCCAGTAACAGTTGATATTACAGTCAATGAAATTGATGGTTGCTTGCTAAAAGTGAAAGGCAAAAAGGTTTTAAAGCCACAAAAGCTGCAGAGGCAGCAGTAGAAAATCAACAAGACTGATGTGGTGACACCATTCTTCGTGCGTTCTAGATCAGCATGTGTTGACCTTTCCAGCACTTAACATTTTGCCACAGCATTGTTGGAAACAGTGGTGGAGGACACAAACATGTGGGCTGAGCAACCCAGTCCTCTCATAGCTCCTCATTATGGGCTTCATAACAAGATGTAGTCCGATAACAGAAACCAACTGGGCATGGTTTTGAAAGGTTGTGGGTATGGAAAGTTCGAGGTTGGCATTTTGCAGCCAAAACTGACCGTCTGACAAAACAAGTAGACTCTGGCTCTGGCTCTGTGGCCTCTCTTTCTTCCTCTTTTTGACCTCACCCTCCCCTCCCCTGATCACGCTGTGTGTTGGGAGGGCAGACATGACCTCATGTTGACCCAGCGGCTGAGGAGTCTCCTCAGAAGGTCTCTTATCTCCGCCAGCCTTGCCTTAGTGTGGGCTGGCTGTGGGTGGATCTCTGCACTTAACTTGTTAACCAGTGGCTTTTGAATATAGGTGTAGTTGTTACTGAAGCTGGAGGACTCACAGTAAAGGCCAGAGACCCTTGGAGGTGGTTGAGTTCTCCTCAGCAGCATGCATGCCTGCTGACATTTAACCTGTGGCTTAGACTTTAAAGATGACCTGACTACCTGCCATGATGTGATCTCTGCAGAGCACAGATATAGACTAGCTGCAGTAAATCCATTAAACATACAGAAAGGACACACAGCAAGATTTAGCTGCATCTGCTGACATTTTAACACCTCACAAATCACTGTGGAACTGGCACGGCTCGTTAGGTATTTGTTTCGGGCAGTCGTTTAAATTTTTCAAATAGAAGAAAAGCCAGGCAGCTGTTCTGGAAAAGCTAGATTTCTCCGTTACTATCCAGCCAAACACATTTATGAAAATTCCCAAACGGGTCATACAGTTTTAGAATCTTATTTTCTTTTTATTAAATCAGAGAGATTTGATGCCATCATTTAAGCACTTATCATATTGGTCAGGATTTATTGATTGGTATAGTTTTTTAAGCTATAATCTTGTGCAAACTGAGCTTGTGGGATATTTGGCTGGACTTGTAAGACTATAAATTTAACCAGAGTTTTAGAAATCTGTGATTAAAAACCCTAACAATAAATGGAAAAGGGGGGAAAAAATCCAGAGGATTTCTTTAAAGCCATAGCAACCCCGAAACTCCAGGGATATCTTCAAGGCCACATTTTGCATGTTTATCCTTTTTTATACAAAATGCACACTAACATAGAAACACACCAACCTTGTTAGACTACTTTAATTAGGTGCGTCCCTAATTAAACACTGATAAAAGCTTAACCTTGATGTTAATTAGGCCCAGAGTTGACCTCCTCTCCTGCTCTCTTGTCTCACCGTCCCTCCGTTCAGCTTTAACAAGGTAGTTACTCATTCCATAGGTTTAGATGCATTAAATGGAAAAGAGGGGAGGGGAGCTAGAAAGTATTTTTTTCATTTAATTGTTACAACATTTATGTAAAATACAATGAGTACGTGTTTCCATCAACTCCCAAGTAGACATAATTGATGGAGCACCAGTAACTCATCCTGATTGAAAACACAGTACATGATGGCATTTCATTGCTGCCTCCTATCTATAATGGCCTTCATGTGTGTGTTTGTTTTTTTAATTTAGCCCTATGATTTTGATTCACCGGTACACTGTAGTGTTTTTATCTGTCACTATGGTGATAGAGGGGCCTTCCTAGTGGAGTGGAGGCTGAGTGTCATTAGGTCCTGAATGTTTTTTCTGTAGTTGAAGAAGATGGAGGTACTGTAACATCAATGTGTATTTGAAACAAAGCCATTCATCTTCTGAATGCTCTAGGTCTGTAGTTTGTGGCTGTAAAGTTTCATGAGGCTGTGATTATCCTAGAGGTCACCACAGGTCATTTTATACAGTGAGGTCAAGTTTTAAAAAAAATGGACTCACCACAATGAAATGGCTACTATGGGGACTAACAGCATCACACATGAATACAATTGGGCTCATTGGATCCACAGAGTCTCAGCTTTACAGTTATACACAATTTATGCAATTCCACGACTGTTTAGGGACCCCAGTATGCAGAAATATTCAAATACACCATTTTTAGACTAGGCAAAAATAACCCATTTATACTGCATGCAAAACCCTCACAGGTACTGCATTTAGCATAACAATATGCGCAAATCATAACATGGCAAACTCAAACCCAACAGGCAACAACAGCTGACTTGACTATGACTTGTCGAAAACTGCATGTGATTATCATAAAGTGGGCATGTCTGTAAAAGGGAGACTCGTGGGCACCCATAGAACACATTTTCATTGACATATCTTGAGGTCAGAGGTTAAGGGAAAATTGCCATGCCGGTTTCTCTTGCCAAAATTTACTTCAAAGCGTTATTTTGCCTCCTATCCGACATGCTAGCATGACATCGTTGGTACCAATGGATTCCTTAGTTTTTCTAGTTTCGTATGATAACTTTACTCCAGCTCTATAAATTGATCTTGCTACAGCCTCTGAAAGAAAGTAAAGTTGGCCGAGGGCGCCGACGCCCTCAAGAAGTGGAAGAGGTTAAAGCGGAATGTGGAAGTGTTGCTAATGATCTGTGCACGTTTTGTTCCTGACCTTTGTGGTTCACACTTTGCTGATACACTGGTGGGCTGGACTGTACACTGTGTCCAATGAATGAATGAATGGCTCCACTGTCTTCACCTCTCTCTCTGTCTGCTTCTGTCTGACTGTTTCTGAAAAGAACAAACCTGCAAGCCAAGTGAGTTCATGCTCTCCGAGGTGTGGGCGTAGTTCATGGCGCGAAGGGTCTGTGTGGTGAGGTCGTTCGCTTTGCTTCAAGGTCTTTAAAAAAAAAACAAAAAAAAAAACGAACCTGCAGTCAATTCCGAGGCTGTGATATCTTAATCGTTACTGTGTTGGTACGGTTGCCGTTAACAACAGCACAAAGAGGCCGAAGGGATGCTGCGCTGTTACTGATTAACCATGACGCGCTGTTCCTTTGCACAGATACCGATCTCACCGGGAACGACCTGAACACAGAAACCATGAATTCGCCTCCAGTCCTGGTTCCAGATCCAAAGAAAAAAAAAGAATAATCTATATATCATCTGAAATCTGGAACAGTTTGTATTGTAGAACTGGGAGCAGCGTGAGGAAGCGGTGTGCCTTACTTCTCTAACGTTCCCAAACAAAACTATGTGTGTGCTAAGATCATTTCTATGTACTCGAAGGAACATTGAGTCTACTTAAAAAGCCATTAAGAAGAACTGGTTGCTTATATTTGAGCAGACACGCTTGGCATCATGTTAGTAATGCCAAGAGCCAAGTGCATTTTGGAGCTTTCTTCCTTTAGATGGACTCAATTTTGGTTGTTTTATGAAAACACAAATATCACAATAACATTAGCTTATTAAATCATGTTATTCTCCCTGGTGGTATGCGGGGGATTGTTTCTTGGAATTTTTTTGGCTTTTGTTGTTGCTTTTTGTGTGTGGACAAACAGTTTTCCACAAACCACAGCTGAGGATAGGCAGCATTTTGTCCTGGCTCACTTCGCGCTCACATTCCCTGCATCTCCCTCCACCATTCACATCCATCTGTCAGACTACTTTGCTTCCTTTCCTTCCATTTTTCATATTCCTCCCTCCCTTTTTTTCTCCCTGAGTACCTTGTTCCAGCTCGGAACACAGCTGGAACAAATCAGCGTGTGTATCAGGTCTGATTACCAGCCATTTATTCACACACACACACACACACACACACACACACTCACTGAGCTCTGACACAGCACTCAAGTCCGGCGTACCCTCACTGACAGACAGGAAGCAGAGGTGATGCAATGTAGTTCTGCTCGGACACACATGTGGTTAATCTCATGATGTAACAGGCTGAATTCTCTCAGTTCGCCTGGCGGCAACATGAGGCAGACTGTTAACCTGTTTGCCTCCAGCAGCATCAACACACACTCTACTCCGAAACCAGCAGGGTCGGGTTCAGACTTGTGTCTGCCTCACATGTCTTCATTGCCCATGAGCACCTTTGACTTCCCTCAATCATTTGTTCTAGGCCTGGATATCACAGAGTATTATTGACATCTGTCAAGTGTTGAAAGTAGGGCTGTCAGTCGATTAAAATATTTAATCGCGATCAATTGCACGATTGTTCATGATTAATCCACATTTTTAATCTGTTCAAAATGTACCTTAAAGGGAGATTTGTCAAGTATTTAATACTCTTATCAACATGGCAGTGGGAAAATATGCTTGCTTTATGCAAATGTATGTATATTTTTATTATCGGAAATCAAGTTACAACACAAAACAATGAGAAATATTGTCCACTTTGACAGCCGTAGTTTTTATGTATGTAGGCAGGGTTCCTTTACAGCTGCTTGTGTTTAGACATTTTTTTTACATTTGAGAACGTTGGCTACTTTAGATGGATGAAAAACTCAGGTATTGGACTGGCACTGGTATCACACAATTTCAAACAATGTCCAGACACTTTTGTTTCTCTATATGGAAAATAACAGGGTTGTGTGTTTATGAGAGATGACATGACACCATGTTAAGATCGATTTGATGGATTGGTAAATCATTTGGCCTGTGAAATGTCAGAGAGTTGTGTAAAATACTCCAGAGTTTTCCCAAAGTGATGTCTTGAAGTGGCTTTTTTTATTTTTGGGTTTGCTGAACACAAAAATGTGTGTTCCACTTTTTTGGGGATCTTTGCAAGTACTGGAAGAACAAATGTGTTTCATTTGGCATCATCTGGTTTTGTCTGACCAGATGGCATCTGAGAGGCTGGAATCACTGAATGTTGAGCACTTTTTGCTTGATAAATGACTTAGATAATCAGTCAATTATCAAAATTGTTAAATTTCTGTTGGTTATTTTAATAATTTTTTTGCTACTGATGGAAAAGTGATGGTACTAATTGTAAACTGTCTATGGAAATGTGAAATATGTAGCACCAAAGATCAAAATTTGTTAAGAACCAAAAGCTGACCGTTCCTGAGACAAAATGTTTTAGGCTGGATTTTAGCAAAGTGAAGCTGTTTAACTCACTTCAACTTGATAAATGCTGTTGATGAATATTCAGGTTGCGTCTGCACCGACAGGTGATGAATTTAGATTGCTCCCCATTTTGTGTGCTCACCCAGGTTTGGCTCTTTGCCTTTGAATGTGCAGGGGTGGAGTGATGAAGCAGAAGGTACAGGCTGTACTGTGAATGTGCTGTCTGACAGCAAACAGCAGCCAGCTCAGTAGCTGGAGGCCAAACAGCAGCAGAGGCTGGCCTGTAGCACCAACATGGATCTCCGTAGACATCATTTGTACGGACTGCTTTTTCTTTAGCGTAGAGTCGAGATGCACGAGAGGCTGACAAGAGAGACACACTGAGGTAAACAGTGTTTACGTCATGTGCCTTTAGTGTGCTGACTGAGACATCGCACACAGCTGTATGGCCCTGAAGGAACAAGTGATGATGATTACCAGAGGAGAAGCTGCTGTCACCAAAGTGCAAATTACATTTGACACATACATACCATATAGAGCCCAAATCCAATCATCCCTGGGGAAGAGAGAGATCAGTTATGAGCTGTAGTGATGGAAAATTACAGATAGACACCCCAGCAAAAACACTGTTTTTCATGCACTGGTTATTTTTTTAGATTCATTTTCAGACTAGTGGAAAGAAAACATCATAATACACATTCAGGTGTTTATTTTACTACACTTTTTCTATTTGTGTCTGCAAATTTCTCATAAATTCACCAAAAGTTAGCATTACATAATAATGCCCCATTTGCATATATAAACTAGGGCTGTCAATCGATTACATAATTAATCGCGATTAATTGCAAATTACACATTTGCTAGCTGTTCAAAATGAACCTTAAAGGAGATTTGTCAAATATTTAATACTCTTATCAACATGGGAGTGGACAGATATGCTTGCTTTATGCAAATGTATGTATATATGCGTTAACTTTGACAGGAGGAGGTTAAACTGAAAGTAAGCGCAGCTGAAATGGTGGTAATAATCCCTCACAAGAAAACTTTGTTTGCACTCAACTTTAAACTGATTCTTCACCTTTCTCCACACATCAGTATATCAGCCGATTAGACTGTTATCAGGCCATTAAATGTGCGTTATCGTTGGTTTTAAGCCCCATAGATTTGGGTCAGTAAGGCCCTGCTACACCCACTAGTAGGTTTTATCATCTATTCAAATGGCCGATCACCAAAGGAAAGTATAAAAGAAGACAACAGCAACCTCTAGCGACCGTAGTAATTATGACAGGAGCACAAGCGGAAGTCAGGCACTGTAGTACAGACGGCACGAAACTCCATATGGAGTGGAGGTTGGGGGCGGGCCCAGAGTTCTGTCTTTGTGTTCACAAGCATTAAGTTTTGCTTTTACTTTTGAAACATAGTTATTTTAAGACAAAACACAATATTTCCCATAAACTTAATTAATTAATTTTTTTTTTTTTAAAAACATAACATTTCATTCAGTTTTACATGTTAGAACGTGTTGCTTTTAAGTTTCGTTTTAAACATAGTACATAATACAACAGGCTTAGTAGGCCCCTAATGACCCTCAGATATGAGGCTTATAGCGGCTGATGATGCCTATTTAATGACGTGATAACAGTCGATGCATACATTGTGGCATGTTTACAGGAAACAGGGTCCTCTGGTGGAAATGACAGCTCTGAATGTTGTATTCCACTGAGCCAAACTGAAGAGAAAAATGGAAAAAAAAAAAGTGCTGAATGTTGAAAATGTGCCTTCCACTGTGGTCTGCTCTGCTGCTGAGGCAACACTCTAGTTCTTCGCTGGTGGTCAGCCTACACACACACACACACACACACGCACTGAGGGTTTGTGAAAAACAACGGCGCTTGTGGCTGTTTCCTCCCTAAACCAGCTAACAAAAACAACAAGCCGGCTGTTAAATCCTTCATTCCGCACGCTGCACTTTGCTGTGTAATGTCTACCCATCTATCTCCCCGCGCTGTGCGTTTACATTAAAATTCACTTGCAAGCCATTGGGGTCATTTTGCAGCACTTCTTCAGCGGTCAGCTCATTGTTGAATCAACAGCCAACTCACTCTGGAGCCAAGAGAGAATTTTTAAATCACGTTTTTGGGATCGTCTGGCTTCTTTCGCTGCCAGGAAAACAATATACAAGATTGATTGAGTTTTTTTTTTTGCTGTGTGGGCTTGAGCTGCAAGGAAATTGTAAGACTATGGGCGAGCTGCTTTGCTGACGAGCACATCTGTCTATCTGTACAGAAGAAGAATTCAACTTATTTAACCTACGCGATGCACCAAACCATTAACTGCATCGTCTTTGTATTCTTTTGTGAAAGAGAACCTCAGCTGGGAGCTTGTTTTTTTTCCAGCCATGTGAGGTGACAGATGTGATAGATTGTAGATGCACATGTTACATTAAAATGCGGCGCTGCTCCCCACAGGGACATGACAAAAGACGAATGTCGGCCCAAATGTGATGCAGCAGGAACACGAGTCCAGAGGGAAGCCGGGGGAGGAAGAGAGAACGGGGGAAAAGGAGAAGATGATTATGAAATCCTGGTTTTACTTCCCTCTCGGTGTTGTATGTTTACATGCCTTTCTGTCCATTAATCACATGTTTTGGCAGTTCTTCGGTTAATTGAGAGTTGTTTTTGTTACGCTTTCAAATCACTCGGTAACACATCCCTTTGAGAAGGATGATGTAGCCTGATCTAATTTTGTACCAAAGGCAAGTTGGATCACAAACTGATTTGCTATTATTCCCTGCTGAGCATTTGTGCAAAACATGCTGGATTATTTCACTCCAGTGCCTCGAATGTTTTTCTTATTTCACCACTAAACTCTGCTGTTTAGAACTGTACTTAATATCCTACTCTTTTCTGTCTTTTAAAGCCTCAGTCACAAACATAACTCCGTCAAAATCGAGTATATGGCTTGATCGTGTATGGTCAATCTGTTAAAGTGTGGCTAAATTGTTACACAAATAGTCAGTGGTCATGTCTATATTGTTAAATCCAGCGGTACATATCCGCCAGGTCCGGAGAGGACACTAGGGGACGCGCTGCTCCACTCGACTGCACGTTCAAGTGGTGACCTACCCTATCGTTGAATGCACCTGATTGGTCCCTGGTTTTCTGCTCGCCGTTTCAAACAGGAAACAACATGGCGGCCTGCTCGTAAACTTTCTCTTATTTCGTCTAAACAATCCACCAAAATCTACTTTTGAAAGCGAGAAATAGGTGATGCCACTGCTGAATCTCGTTTAATTTTAGAACTAGATCGCCTAGTTTGACAGCTTGGTCCAAGTTTCGTGAGCCGGGCGCGTCGTGCTGGACGGGTTCATTTGTATAAAGTTGCGATTTTTCAACTTTATGCAAATACAGACACTGCCCACCATGCACTGGGCGACTGCTTCTCCTGCTTACCATAGGAAATGAATGGAAAGCGTTGAGATGCCCCCTGTCACCGGATCTGATGGAAATGCGCCGATAGCACGCTCCTGCCGGTGAGTGGAACCGCTGACCCGCCCCCCTGAAAACGTAAACAAAGCACTGTTTAGCCTTTTCATTTTGAAAGAGCGACGGCCAATGAGGAAACTCCAGCACTCGGCCAACCAATCGTGTAACTTCATCACTCAGTCACTCAGGGAAAGACTTTTGCGTTTGCCCTCTGCGGTCCAGCCAAAAAAAATCACTGCTCTCAAAGAGGCAAATACAGGTCTGATCAGTTTGTTTAGTTGAATGAAATTACTACTAATTGACCTTACAACAGCTTTGACCTTGAGAAAGACCTCAAGGTGTGTAGTCAATATGTGTTTGTCCTGTTTTTAATCACATAGCCACATCAGTAAAAGCTTTTTAATGCGCGCTACCAGTGCAGTAAGGCACACCGGCCACCAAATACCTATTAAAAGAGGAACTCTGTGGGTTGGAAGGTAAACCACTGACTATACACAGTATCACAGCTGAGTGTGGTCTGTAGCATTTGACCACACTGCTGTAATATATCGTTGTGCTGTAGTACAACACTAAATGCCCACTACCCAGGGTGTGGAAAGAGTATACTGTCACTACTAGCTGCCAACGAAAGCTGGATTATGAGTCTGCAGTTCCTTGTTATTCGTCCTTTTGCAGGGTTCTCATTTTCATACGAGTCTGTGGGAACATAAAAAAAATCAGACAGCCAGAGATGGAAATTCTAACTATCACACAAAATGAATGCTAATTGGCTACAGCTGATAAATTCTGCCAAGTGAAGTCAACACCCACCAGCTAAAACTAAGAAACTGCTTTTGTGCACTTCTGTCTGAAAATCAAGGACCCATTGTTTTAAAAAAAGACAAATAAAAAGACCAACCTATTGTCACTGTTATGTAGAGCTGCACTTATTTGTTGATTAATCGATGCAGAAAATCAATATGCAACTACTTTGATAATTGATTCATTGTTTAAGTAATTTTTCAAGAACGAATATGTTCTATGTATACCTGTATGTATAACTGATAACATCGTGGCATGAAAAGACGACACTGACAACGCACGGACAGACGAGACAGAGCAGCACAGCACAAAAGCAGAACCGTGTAAAACCTGGTGAAGCCAGCCGCCGCTTGGGTTTTGATGCGCGTCTATTCGTACTTTTACGATATCTGTGCTTAGAGTGGCCAAAAAGGACGAAGAAAGTCTCACATTTCAGCAATAATTTATTACACATCACATATTAAATAAGTCTTGTTGAATATGTGACATCACCAAAGAAATTCTAATATGATAGAAAATGTTTCCATATTAGGTTTGCTGAGAAGTAGGACTACCTCCTCTTAGCTGATTAGTCAACTAATCGCTCGTTTTGGTCTTAGTCGGCTTCTTTAGTTGATTTTTATGCTTTTTTTCATGCTTAATGATTTATTTCCAAGGAACTTATGAGCACACCTCGGGTAAACACAAGATTTAAAGTGGTGCTTTTGTGTGATTCTTTGTGGAGAAACTCAGTTTTTCAGATCTTTTCATTAAATCAATTAATCGATTAGTTGACAAAATCTTATGAGTGTTAGTCGACTAAGACTTTCATTGGTCGAGGACAGGCCTGCTGAGAAGCGCAATGGATTCTTGCTCAAAATGTTCCTATGACTACCTGTATATACAATTTGAAGTACTTTCACTGTAGTACTTCACTGTATAGGGGAAGTCTGCTCAAGTGATATTGTTACACATTGAAAATGTCCTTTTTTAATTTTTAAACTCTCATAATCTTAATGAACAAATGTTTTTTCCTTCAGAGGTTTGCTGACATTTTAAATGTCATCCTGTTCAGGATGACCCTGACTATGATCATGTAAAATTTGAAGTTATTTTACTGTACAGTTTTTGAGAAAATTAAAGGGAAAGTCAGCTCAAATTACATCATAACACATTGACAATTTCCTCATATTTGAACTGCCGTTGGATTTCTTTCAGTCAAGACGGTTTTGACGGAAGTGCCGAGAAAGAAAGAAAAAATTTACCAAATTGTGCAGCAGAATTATAATTTTTTTTGGTGCAGGTCATTTTAAAAGTTGCATGCACCAGCACACGTACACAGAAAAAAGTATTTCAACTCTTACAGCAGCTCATCAAACAATAATTCTCAGTGAGCCGATCAGCAGCTTTTTAAACCGAAGTGTGAATGTTCACTTTACTAGTTTACACAGGCTGTGTGGCATTTTATTGCCTAAGTTAGGATTCACGGTATTGTGACATGTTGTTGTATGTTACGAAACAGTGTCAGTGTTTCAGTGGAGCTGGTGTATGTGGAGCACTGTGGGATACAAGTAAAAGGATCAGGCCTTTATATAGCCGATACCAATCCATTACAAATGACCTTAATTGGTGCGAATCGTGTGGATTAGCCCGGACATCCCGAGTACAAGTTTCACTGCAGTGTAAATAAACCCCCCCCACCCCCGTCATGTCAACCCTTCATGTCCCCTCGCAAACAGTACACCTATTAGCTCTGTGAAGTTCATGTTGTAGACTTTGATGTTCAGCGTGCCAGACAGGCAGAGGTGTGTTTGCAGGTTCCTCCTCTGCTGGTGGGACAGGTACTGATGACTCCCTGAACACACACATTACAGCTGTAGATAATGTGTCTGTCTTCTTATCTGCCTTTGTAGACCTGGGAGATGTTTGCATTTGAATCTGCGTGTTCACAAGGGCACGTCTCTGCTTTTATATTTCCAGTTGTGCAGTTTGTGTTTGATGGCAAAAATCTTGTAAAGTTGACTGTGTCTGTGCGGTCACACATGCACACACTGACCTCTTAGCTGCCTTCCATGTTGGTACATTTCATTTTCAGTCTGTACAAGAAGCTCAGATCAGCAGATTGCTTGTAATAATCACACACTCCCTCAGCAGATTACTGTCAGTCTGCCACCTGCTGGTTAAATAAGGAGCTGCAGCAGATTAACGGACTAACGGGCTGTGACAATAGATTCAAATGTATTCAGCGTGCTGCAGCTCTCAGCACGCATTACATTGAGCTTCCTTCCCCCAGAGACATACCATCATCAGCTGCACAGACTCAGGTTGTAGCAACTGAAGCTGTCAATCAACAATAATGCAATAACACACAACAATCAGTGTTGTGTTAGACAGGTAGAAAAGCCTTCTCCGCTCTGGTGACATGTTGAAATGAGACAGCAGTGGGAGTTATCTTATATTTATAGATAAAGCCTCAGTAAGACCCCACTAACTCGATCAATACTGTTTATTGTACAGCATCTCTGCTTCATGATCCCTGACAACAGCAGCACATCAATGAAAATCCATTGTTTACCTTGATTGTGTCTAGTGGAGGTTTAAAGTTCATCCAGACTGCAGCTCTTCATCCAAACAATCCTCTTATCTAGAACTAATCAATTCCTAGAGAAGCATCAACACTTTAGAAATTAGCTTCAGACTGTAATTAAAAACTAACAGAAATACTATTTTGGTAAATGTATATATAGAGTTTTGTCTGCTTTAAACAGTACATATTATTTTATTGTTATTTGGCACACATTTGCCATATTGTGATATATATTATTGGAAAATATTCTTACTTATATTGTGATTATAGTTTTAACCGTATACAGTTATTTAATCTATAACTGAATACTTCTTTTAAGTTGTCATCTGTTGGAAGGCTTTTTTGGGAAGTGTTCAGTAGCTTCATTTAATATTGGATATTAAATAGATAAACCATTT
Source organism: Sebastes umbrosus (assembly GCF_015220745.1). Classification (NCBI taxonomy): domain Eukaryota; kingdom Metazoa; phylum Chordata; class Actinopteri; order Perciformes; family Sebastidae; genus Sebastes; species Sebastes umbrosus. The sequence goes on along the minus strand of NC_051273.1, from coordinate 29,123,840 downwards.
CAGGCTGTATTGTTGTATTTTGTGACAATAGTATTTTGAAAATATAGCACTGAGTGAAGCCTGTAGTTGATATAAATAGTATTGTCTGGGCGTCTCTTTAGACACTGAACCCCAAATTGAACCCAGATGTAATGGATTTCTGGGGCTTTGGACACTGTATAGTGAGGTATCTATCCAATGGATGTATAATAAGAACTGCATACCGGACCCCAAGATGGCGCTTATTCATTCCTTTGAAAATTGTTTGCCTGGCGCCAAAAGTTTTCTAGTTTCCAGGTTTACTTTCTGGGTATGCAGCCCACTGAATATGCTCAGTAGTGTTTCTCCCAGTTTTAGAGACGTCTCTTTTACAGTGGTGGTCTAAGGGGAAAATGCTTTTTGGGCCGCAGGGGAATTGTTTTGTTGCAATACAGGGAGTGGCCACTGGAAAAAATCCATAAGCTATCCTTTTAATATCTATTGTTGTATCAGACCATAGCAGACGCTGTTGCACATCAATGAGCAGGACTTATGGCCGTCTGGCAATATTGGATTTTTACACGATTATGTATGTAATGACGCGATCGTCAGGTATTTAATTTGAAGGATTAAGCAAACACACTCCCCTTTCCGTCTTTCATCCATAAAGAGTATTAACTGATTTTACATAACATTTTTAGATATTGCAGTATAGAGCAATGCATGATAAAGGGTTTTATCCATATTGCCCACTCCTATCCTCACTGAATACTGGCCTTGCAATGGCTCCTACAGCTGAAGATGAGGAGCTGCTCCGCCATGATGTGAAGCAACACGTGGCCATTAGTTTCATATGTTAATGTGATGCAAAAGTATGTTAATGTTCACTGATGGCCTATTGCAGATGGCTTACTACAGCCTGAGTTAATGAATACAGGTTGCGCATGATTACACTGTGTGTGTGTGTGTGTGTTTATCAATGTGTTTTAGTCATTTTGAGGGAGCGGTTGGTTCAGGTTTTATTGGCGAAGAGTAACGGAAGCTTTTCACTAAAGCTCTTTCATACGTGCAGTCATCTGGGAGCTGAGTGTGTGTGTGTGTGTTAACGTGGGCCGTCCAGATGTTTCTGGAAAAGTGTTGTCAAGGGCTGGTCCACCCGCAAGAGAGAGGAGCCCAGGCAGGCCTTGTTTCCATGGCAACAGCAGATGTTTCCAAAATCATTTCAACCTGAATCCCACACACAGACGTTCAGCATGTGTGTGTGTGTGTTGGCTGTACTGCGTTTTCTCTGGAGTGTCGCTCGGGGATGTCGAAGAAGTCCAGAGGAACTTTTCCTTTATTACGCTGACAAACTGAATTATAAATCCGACTCTCGGCTCGCTCTGCAGCTGTTTGGTGGCTGAAAGTGTCGGTTAATGACAGAGAGCCGGGCGGCATCGCCCCGCTGAGTGCCTCTTAAGCTCCTAACTGCTCCTGTTAAGGCTGCATATACTGAGAAAAACAGGTGTGTTTGTGTGTTGTGGCTGTGCGAGAGGGAGACGTGGTGTCAGCGAGTGGTTAGCGTCGTGTTTTATGACTTTTTTTTGGCTCTCAGCCCGCTCTCACACAGGGACCCCACACTGTCTGACTGTAGCTCCAGGGAGTTTTCGTCTTTACTTGAAACCAGGTTTAGGATGTACAGTACATTCCAGAGTCAAATATACAAAAATGTGTCGGTGACAAGTAGAAAAGAATTATGAAAATTGAACCATAGCAGCAAGAAGGTGTTTTGTGTTTTTTAATTTTATGTATCTAAAGTAAATTTTAAAAAATGGGTTAGTGTTGGACTCCATCAACCTTGTCCCTTGCTGCAAAATTATAATTTTTTTTGGCATAGGTGAGTAGAAGGGATGTCACGAGAACCGATACTTCGGTACGGCTCTGAAAACCTGACGGATCCCTGTTTCTCTACAGTACCGCAGGTACCGTCAGGGCTCGAGATTAACGACATCTCGTCTGCCCGGGAATGATAGAAAATGTGTTTTGGACGCAGTAAACTCACTATCGACGCCTCAAGGGGACGCACCCTATTTTTGCCCTGATAATGCAACATAGCTAACAACAAATCCATGTTGAAATCGGCAGGATGAGAGCTGGTTAACGTTAGCTGTTAGCTCTGTGCAGGACTGTGCTGCTAACCGGCTGCTAACAACTAACGTTAACTAGCTCTCATCCTGCCGATTTCAACACTGGAGGTACCAACATTATGATGCGTTCAGGCTCTATTCAGTAAAAAATTGTATTAGGCGAAGGTAAATTCTGACGTTATCATGGTGTGTTCAAATGTATACTCGTAAAATGTAGTTTTTGTGCGAGAAACTTGAATAAATGCAGTTGTTTGAAGATTTTTCCACAGCAATATAAAATAGATAATAAAGAGGGTATTATGATCTGTTTAACTTCCTAACAAACACCAGTTTGCAAACGGTAATAAAGGAGCTTGTGTTACTGGTTATGGAATTGACAACTAAATTTCTGGTATCGTGTCCTCCCTATCTGTTTGGTGACCTCTCCAGAAAGCATTTATCCATATATTTTATTGGAATTAGCCAACTTTCGACCTCAGGAGCTGCGCAGCATGAAAACATGTAAGAAGGAAGACTTATCAGTTCACCTGCACGACATCTCTGACCCTGTGCCACCTATTTGACTATTTGACAGTTGTTGGTATTGGTGTGCAAGTGACACAGAATACCAAAGTCTAATGAGTCTTCTTGTTCTTTTCTCTCTCCATCCTTTTCATCTTTCCAGAAGGAGTTTGCGGCTCCCCCTCCTCTTCTCTTCAGGAAGTTGAGTAACCCCGACCTGTCGCCCGCAGCGACCGCTGCCACCAAATCCAAACTGCACCGTCAGCTGAGCCAGGATGAGAGCTGGGCCCGACGCAGCAGCCTGGCCATGACCGGTAACACACACACACACACCAATGTTCTCTGTAAAATCACATAAACGTTTCTCAAATGAAGATGTCCTCTGACTCTGACTCGGATTTCAAAACATTTTACAGTACGATATTTAAATGTGACCCTACCCAGTCTGAGTTTAGCTGTGTGGCCAGTGTTACCAGAGGTCATCCTGTGTTTCGTGATCTCTTGAGTTCTTAATCCGGCTCTGATCTGCCACGTCCATAATCTGTAGCGAAGTGAAAATTCTACCACAGATTAACTGCCATGTTTCACCAAACAAAGGTCATGTGAGAATATTAATCCGATGTGAAACCGCAGCTCAGAAATTTATGCTCGGTTGTATTTTAGTTTGTCACAAGGACTGGTTCGTTGTTTGTGTTTCTTTTGTCTTTGGGGTTTAGGAAATGGACAGCTGCTTTATGGATGATTAATATGATCTTGATAATATCTATGAATCACTAAATTGTAGTGAGACACAGACAGGTCCACAGGGGATTCTAAAAAAGCAAGAGTGTTTCCAAGTCTGGCTGAAAAGCAGGTTGGTTGGGTTTGAGATGAGTCTTTCCCTTTCACAGGTAAGCAGCTGCTGCCTCTGTCCAGCAGTCTGCACGCCGGGGTCAGTCAGCTGGCCTGGCAGGGGGGGCCCTCTGGAGGGCACGGGGCCACCGGGGGAACGTGTACAGGAGGAGCAGAGGTGAACAACCTGGTCCGTATGAGGAGCCAAACCTTGGGACAGTCTGCTCCGTCACTCACCGGACAGGTCAGTGCTCAAACACAACACAACACACACACAGACTGCAAAAACTCCTCACAATCCTCATAAAAGTTATTCACTCTCAGGTTCAGACTTGAAGACACATCTTTCTCAAATGCTAGGGTGAGATTTCCAACAATTTCATCAGTAGAAACAAGTGGATCATAGCTTCCAAAACTTTAATGGACTAAAACAGGCATAGTCCCCGACCCTGTTGGGTCATCACCAGGCAAATGATTGACATGACTTGATTGCATCATTTATATATGAATTTACCCTGCATGTGTCTCCCTACCACTGAAACTTCTCTGCATGATTTGAGAAAAATCTTTACATTTTGGTCCTGTAAAAGAGTATTTAATGCAGCCAAGTCGTCTGATATTTGCAGACTCACAGTGAGTCAGTCTGGCTCCGTATGGATCTTGTCTGTTGGGCTGGAACTCTGCCAGCTGAATGCAGGGAGGCAGACACAGCATGACTCAGTCTTTTACAGCCCCACACACACACATGCACTTAACATCCACAGTCGGAAACACTTCTTTGCTCCGTGCTGAGAGGAAGAAATAAAGCAGAAATGACAATGTGTGTGTGTGTAGTGTATATTTTTGTATATGTGTGTGCGTGTGTTTGCTCGCTTGTGAGGGTAATAGGTCAAACAGTGCTGAGCTGACCCCATATGGCTGGAGTCTAGATGGATGCTGCTCTGCAGTGTGTGTGAGTGTGTAAGCTCTACTCTGACCCCTGCTGGTTGTAGAGGGGATTACTGAGGAATGTGGCCTGCTGTAATATTTCACCTTTCAATTTTCTGTCACACAAAACTAAACATATATATTTGTAAAGCTCCATATGTATTACTTAGAGTTGAAAGGATACCACTTTCTTTCTTTGAATACAATAGGTATTTACAGAGTAGATTTGTATTTAAGATATCTGTAAATGTTTGTTGGAGTTGCAACTAATGAAAATCAAATATAAAAAAAACATGTCAGATATTTGTCACAATGGCATCTCTTTTAATTGCTAATTAACATTTAAAAAATGCAAAAAGGTTTTCAGTGACACGAAGGGAGGAAACCATGCCAATCCTCACACTTGAGAGGCTGATATTTACTCTCTGAATTACTTAGTTTATCGAAGTAGTCATGTAGTATTTTCTCCCCACCAACAAATGTTATTAATGGCTGATCATTTACAGATCATTTATTTATTTTTAAACTGTCCTGGAACATGTCGTACAGTACGACTTGCATGCCAATTGAAGGCAATTCTGAGTAGCCTAAGGTATCCTGAAAATACCAAAATATGAGTAAAATAAAGTACGCTATAAGCCTGTAAATAAAAGGGTGAAAACTTCAGCAAAACCCAATTTGATGAAACAGAGGGAACACGGCTAGGCTACATAAGAGCCCAGTCTGAACTTCACCTACTGTGGCCTGATTGAGATTAATATACATAGACATATCATATACAATACTTTGTTTATAGGGGAATGAAATTGCATTCCGTCTGTGCTATACATGGAACAAAACAAACGGAACATACATTAACATATTCTAGCATTAAGTTTCTAATTTTGTTTGTTAAATTGCAATAGAAAGTGCAGTCACACAGAGACTGTGCATCGTATTACTACATAAAAGAATAAATTACAAAAATAATAATACACTATATGGCAATAAATATAACTTGAAATGGCCTTGAGAATGATATATAGAGGATCAGGTTAGGATGAGAAGTAAAACAATACTCCTCGAGAACCTGTTTAAACCCAAACTGCAGTGGAAAGCCACCAGCAGATGGCGTCAGTGATTAATGTGTAGAACATCACCAGTAGCTTTGTCTCATACAGTAACTGTTGTATGCTTCGTTGACTGTGTGTACTGTGTATGTATGATAAGGTCAACTTGTGACTTGATCACCGTTATCATTTCTCTCACATACATTCACACTCTCGTGTCGAACATCTCGAGTGTTCCTCGTGTTTACTGTGGGTGTGTTTGTGTCTTCTTCCTGCATGAACAGCTCATCAACTCTGAAGATGAGTTACATGTTAAGCAGATGTCAACAGACTCGGGACATAACGTCTGTAAATACATGTTTTTCATAGTCTCTGTGGTCGGGCTGGTTTAAAGGAACACCATCTGTGGTGAGAATATGTTGGACAGAAATCCATTAAGATAGAATGAAAGGTATTTGTCGTTTATTTTGGCTCGTTGGAATGACCTCTTTGTGACTCGATCGGTTGACGCAGCCAGCAGAAAACGGTCGCATAGATTTAAAACGGAAAATGTCATCTGCCGAGTTATTCTAGTTGAGCAAACAATCACAGGTTTATTATATTTCTCAAGGGCGAGTTTATTACTTTTTCCTGTTTTCTTGCCAGCCTCTCTCCTCTCTGCTGTATACTGTTTCTCTCTGTCCCTGATCCATCCACTCTCCCTCAGTTTCTTAGTAAACAGCAGTTCATGCACATCGTGATTCAGTCCAGTGTTGTTCCTCAGGGTCACGGCTGTCAGAGTTTTCATATTACCAGGCTTAAAGCTCCATCTCATGGTTTGAATTGACTTACATTAGGGTTTAGGAAGAACACCTGAGTCCCTCTGGCTCATCTCTTTTCCTCTCTTCTGCTTTTCTTCTTACCGTCTGTGTCCTATTTTATGAAATACAGTATTATATTTGTAGCGGGTGATTTCTATAGGATCTGTTTTGCCTCATTATTTTGCTGTAGCATTTTTAGAAACCTAATTTTACTCTATTTGTCATGCTTTTTACAAAGAAAGTTCACTTCTTTCCAGGCTGCTTGCTTTGTGGTGATTATTACATGTTGTTAGTATTGATTAGACGGTATGGAGAAAAACAATTATTTTTTCTAGGGCTGTCCCGAATACCATTTTTTAGGCTTCCAAGCTTTGGTGAAAAATATTTGAAGGTATTTGAAGCTCTTTTACACATAACAAACTGCGATATCCCTCTGAGAATAACTCGGAATAATTGATATTGAATATGAATAATATATAATGTTGTGGGATGATTCCTTATTTCATGGGTTTTTCGGGGATTTATACATTATTATTACATACTTCTATATATAAAAAAAACAACATTTGAGTACTGATTTGGAGGTTGATTACCATGGCAACTGTCAAAGCTTCGAAGCATTTGGGTCAGCCTTACCTTTGTCAGATCTACATATACACGTATTAGGCACACCTGTACAATCTAATGCAATCCAATGCAACAGCTGTGCCATAAATTCTCACTTTACTAAGCTCATGATGTTCAGTTTTTGTTGAAAATGCTTCCTTCAAAATAAAGGAAGACATGTAAGAATCATAAAAACATATATATAGTGAAAAACCGCTTACAGTGATCAAAAAGCTTGGGACAAAATCATTCCTATACAAATGCTGTTTAAATAATTTGCTCATAGCAATTAAGTAGTCTGCTTAGAGTGGAGGAAAAACATTTTAAAATGACGTAAGATTAGTGTTAATTGAATTTTTGTTTTGTTTTTGACTTTACTCCCTTGATACTTTGCCTCGCTGACCGTCTTCTTTCCGGCTGGATACCTGAGGCTGATGCTGCGTGCACATTGATATCATGACGAGAAAAGGAAAGTCATTTTTTCTTAATAAAAAACGAATGCCCACGGGGAAAGCACCTGTGGCTGAAGCCGCCCTCGTCAAGTGGATTGCTAATGCCTGGTCACGTAATGCCCCCAAAGTGAAATTTTTTCCGATCCTCAACCGTCAATGTGGCACACATGCAGACCGAAGGGCGCTGTTTTGCATGCACGCTCGCGCTCCATCTCAAAGTAGTGCTCTGATGTTGGAGGTTACAGAGACTGTGATAAATGCAAATGCAGATCCCACCGTTCTGATTGCATAAAAAAGTAAACTTTTTTACTCTGAATTTATGTATACGGTGGTGTGTTCTTTACACTATGACAGTTTTCCTAAAATTAGAGTTAAAAAATCATAATATATATCCTTGCTTACAGTATCGCAGTATATTGAATCGTAACCAGTGTATCAGAATATGATACGACATCGTATCGCCAGATTTCTTCCAATATTACAGACCGAATAAACAGTACTTACATGTAGCTAAACAGTAAATACTGATATATTACCCGGCCCTAGTTGAAATGATGTCACTTATAAAATCTCTTTAATGCGGCTCCTGGAAGAGGATTAGTGTTAAGAATTTATTTCCCCTCTGTGTTGTGGATTAAAACGTTTGTGTTGCCACCCAGGATGTTAATGGTCAGAACACGTCCTCCCTCAGGGTCTCTCTCTCTCTGTGTGTTTGAGTTGTTAGCACCTATGTTGTTAATGTAGCCCAGTGTGTGTGTGTTATTAAGCGAAATGAATGGAGCTCATGGAGTGTGTGCGTGTTGGGGAAAACATTCGTGGACGTCCAGATGGTGTTTACCTCTTGACTAATGGACCAAGGTCTGCTCGCTCCTGTTTCCTCTCTCCGACACACTTTAAGGGCACGTGTGTTTGCAGACTTACAACCAAGCGTTGCCTGGTAACCCCTGCAAGTACCAGGTGGTTTAGTGGTGTGTGTGTTGCCCTGAATGGTCGGCAGCACCTGTACAGTATATGGACACACACTCAATATAGACACATACAAAAATGATCCTTTTTGTCCAGAGTGTCTTTGAGAGCTCACGTCTCTTTCTCTGACGGAGCAGCTTCATTCACTGAAGAGGTGAAACTTTGCAATAACACACACAATCAGATTAGCATATTATTAGCATTTGTTTTGTACGGGAAAAAGAAATGAAAGACTCTGCTGGAAGGGGAATACAGGGCTGAAGATGAAAGTGGAGTGCTGCTTGTATTGTTGCAGCCCGCGCTCAGGCACATCATTAAACACAGTGAGACTCTGCAGGGAGGGAGGCACTCACACTTGCGGGGAAACAAGGAGATCACAACCACATTCAGGTGAATAAAAAAACGTTCTCGCCTTGTTTATCTGTTGACCCTCTGTCATTGACTGTCAGACAGTAAACTTTCTGTCCTGAGACTGAGAGGGAGCACCAGTTGCTTTAAACCGTGTTCTTGAAGCTCCCCCACTTGTATCTAAGAAAAGCTGAGACCCTCCCCCACCCCCCATAGTTTCTGATGTCATCATCCAAAATTTTCAAATCATTGAACAAAACCCTCAATTTGAATAAGATGATTCAGTGTGTTAAATCGTTTTTTATTAAATAAACTTTCATCAATGAATATAACTCGTCAGCTAAACGCCAACAGATATATATTAAAGCAGAATATTCCATTAAATAAAAACATGTTTTTGATTATTGGAAATGATTACTATCTATCTATCTATCTTTCTTTCTTTCTATCTATTTTGTTCAACAAATGTTTACTTTTGGACTTTACAACGCTCTGAAGTTATTGGAAATGTTTGAATCACAGCCACCACTAGAATCTACAAATAGTATAATACTAATAATATTAGTGTAGCCTCACCTTTTCTGCAACTGTGCACAAAAAAATATCTTTTTAAATAGTTTTATATACAGATTTTTGTATAAATTATCCAGTAAGTATGATTTTAGTTATAGAAGTGCAGATCTAATTTTGACAACGTCAGAGCAGACAAATACTGGCGCACCCCATGTGATCTTTGGCGCCCCCCAAGGAGGGGGGGCCTGTACCCCAGGTCGGGAGCCACTGCTCTATACGATATTCAGAGCATTCCTATAGCATCAAACAACTATTTCCTATGTAAAGATATAAAGGAGTAATGTCTACCTGAGCAGAGAATGAAGTCACTCTCCCTCTGTGTGTGTTTAAAATCTGAGCTTCTCCTTTTTTACTAACGGCATTGTTTGCACTGTTAGCGTTGTTACCACCGGTTGCTGCGGGTCGCCGGCACACCGTTGCCATGTTGAGAGCAGTTGATAGGCAATAGAAATGTCGTATTTAGCAATTCCGTATTTACCTCCTTTAAAGAAATGGTAAAGTATTTTGTGAAATATCGCTTTTCACTTTCTTTTCTTGATGAGAAGATCAATGTGAATCATGAAATCTGATCACACAGGACAAATTGAGATAATAATACATTCATTAATGTTTTTTGTATTTATTTAATTATTCATCACACTTTTTTTTTTACTTGTTTCTTCCTCGAATAAATAATGCAGCATATGTATGTGAAATTGCATAAACTGGATTCTCATTTGCGATGTACTTTATGTACTTTATTTGTCCTGCATAAGGCAAATTATATCTTTGCACTTCTTGGAGATATTCTTGTTTATTTATTTTTTTTTTCTGTTTATTCTTAAATGTGGAACATACATTACCACACCAAGGCAGAGTTGGATATTTTCAACTTTTTGTTGCTTTTGGACAAGTGTATGTGTTGTATGGATACGTTATAACTGGTACACTTCTTTCATCTCAGAAACATGAGACAAACTGTTCTCTGCAAGATGTTCATTAATGCAAAAAAAAAGAGATAAACAAAGCCTGGAACAAACTGAGCAATGTTCAGACATACAGGGTGCAGTGCAGCCAGTTCTTTGTGAAGTACACCTGCTGTCTGCAGACGTCAGGCCTCAGCCTCGGTGACCTCATTGTCCATCATGGTGTGTTGGGGCTGCGTGGGGAACAGGCTGACGCAGCTGCCTCTTAAATATACATAAGAACATGTTGAATAATTACTGCGCTCTCACCGAGTCTCCTCCGCCGTGACTGACGGAGACGATGACGGAGACGGCAGGTTTAACGGCTCGTCGGCCTTCGATATCAGACTGAGATGCAACACTGAATACACCTGTGACCTGGGATCAGAACTAATCGGACACAAAATTGAGCCGAGCCAGTCCTAGTCCAGTTGTTGTTGTTTGCTGTTGACAGGAGATAAAGTGATGCTGATAAAGTCAAACTGAGTGTGTAGAGGAGAATAAGTATAAAGAAAGTGGCCAATAATGGCAAGGAAACAGAGAAAAACATGTGGTATATGTTGTTTTATAAAGCCTAAATCTAGATTTCACTGAGGACCCAACCCTCCCAGTAAAACACTTATACTTCAGCTAAATTTGACTTTTATTCTAGGCTTTATTTGCTTATTTAGCACAAATAGTTGCTGGAGATCTATTTTTGTTTTGGTCTGTTTGTGTGTTTTCACAGGATTTTGAGGTTTTTGCAGCACTAGGACCCTTAATGTTGTCATCCTGTTGTTAAGTTTGTACACCATGATTATCTTTAAAGGCAGAACGTTTGAAAGGTCTACACTTTGATGTGACCTCCAGTGGTACATGTAGTATCAAAAAAGACACTATTAGCAATACCCCCAGAGATACTGGAATGAATGAATGGGATTACGCATCATGTAGACTAATTCAGTTTTTAGTGGGAATTCCTCCACAAAAGATACTGTTATCATTCAACAAGATTAAGTGTCTACAGCCATGCTAGTGGCTAACATATTGTCATATGCTCAAAAATATCTTAACATAAAGGTTGTAGATGGAAACAGGTACTAATTCACATAAAATGTGTGCAACAATTCAATTGAAAATACCCTGAAACTAAGAGAACCGTGTTTCCGTTAGCTTAGCGTGAGCCCTTCATATCTACATAGGGGGCGGGTCCTCTTCACAGAGTCTGCCATGTTGCTCCACCATTTTTCCACAGTAGCCCAACCAAAAACCGACTGTAGAGAGAGCCTTTTGTGTTTTTACGTTACCTGAAGGCCACCGTAGTTCTCCGACAAACTTGTGAAACTGCGGTAACGTGAGCCACAGAGTGCAAAACCGTGGTACCGCCAGCCATCTGACTTCCGTTGCTACTAAAGCAGTGTTATTATGGTAATGATGGCCTCTGAGTGAGGTGAATGGTGTTACCATGGTTTTGCACTCGGTGCCTCGCGTTACCGCAGTCTTGGAAAAGGAGGAATGAGAGGAGGGGTACTCAGTTGGTTGCAATCTGCAACCCTACACACTGTACCTTTAAGTTTAAAAAAACAAGTCATCTGAAGTCGTTCCCCCTTCAGTAGCTGCAATGCTAATACAGTTCGGTACTATTGTTCATACTGGAGCAAACGCGCCAAATGAAACCGGTAAACACTCTTATGTGTTTCTCTCTGACGGCAGGATTGTTTCCTTGTGAAAGGAACAGCAGTGTAGAAGTGCTTTAAGGGCAGCCACTGTGGTGATGACTCATGCTCAAGGTTGGACTCTCTCAGAGGAGATGGTGAACAGAGAGAGCACAGGGTGTGTGCTTGTGTGTTTTGAGCAGCTTATCTCCTCCTTCCATATCTACCCTACATGATGTCTGTCCTGCTTATTTTCACATTCACTTGACTCTCTCACACACACACGCACACAGACATAGACACACACGTCTTCATCTTGCCGCAGGCTGTCAGTTGTCCTTGTCATGAGCATGATTCATAGCTGAAGGAGGAAACTGTGTTCCTGTACTATTTTTACTTCACCTGCTGACAAACAGCAGGACACATATGGCCATCTCCTTTCAATGCAAACACATACAGTACACTGTATAGATATAGATATACACACATGGACATGTGGACATCAGGTTCTTTAGATATACTGTATATGATAAATTATGACTTTCTTAAGTAGATAAGGATAAATATTATATTGTGGGAAAGGTTCATGAAGGAGAAATCAGTCCTCTATTTTACAGCTTCTTAACAGGATATTCTGCAGTTTTTGATAAAGGGTCCGTTCACCCAAATGCATTTGCCTCTTGTTGGTGTCTATCCATGTAGATAGTTTTGGCTCTGTTTGTCCTTGTTATGAGATACCTACGTATGAGATTGTCTCCCTCCATACCAGTATAGTAGAGGCAGATGGGATGTAGCTTGTGTTGCTCAGAATACTTAAAATGTATATTTGAAAAAGTCAACAGAAATGTGACTTTCTATAAATGATTTCTCAATAATAATCTACAGAGTTTGCTGTGGACAGTTTCATTGGAACTACTTTCTACTAGGGTTGTCAAAGTTAACGCGATAATAATGCCATGATGCAAATTTGTTTTAACGGCATCAATTATCTAATCAAGTTAACTAATAATAATTTGTAGATTTTAGCAGGCAGCTCATCTTTAAATCTAAAGTGAAAATACTGGCATCATATGAAACTAGAAAACGGAAAGAATCCATCAGTACCAACCTTGTCATATTAGCTTGACATGAATGAGGATAAATAACGCTCCGAACTTACGCTAAATTTTGGCGAGGAAAAACTGGTATGGTCATTTTCAAAGGGGTCCCTTGACCTCTGACCTCAAGATATGTGAATGAAAATGGGTTTATATGGGTACCCACGAGTCTCCCCTTTACAGACATGCCCACTTTATGATAATCACATGCAGTTTGCGGTAAGTCATAGTCAAGTCAGCACACTGACACACTGACAGCTGTTGTTGCCTGTTGGGCTGCAGTTTGCCATGTTATGATTTGAGCTTATTTTTTATGCTAAGTGCAGTACCTGTGAGGGTTTCTGGACAATATTTGTCATTGTTTTGTGTTGTTAATTGATTTCCAATAATAAATATATACATACATTTGCATGAAGCAAACATATTTGCCCACTCCCATGTTGATAAGAGTATTAAATACTTGACAAATCTCCCTTTAAGGTACATTTTGAACAAATAAAATTCCCTAAAAAAGCCACTGACATCATGTTCTGTGGAACCAACCAACCCTTTAAATAAGTGAAGCAAAAAAGCTGTTCTGGGAGAATATAAGAACCACTGATGAGCCTGATTTTCTAGTACAGCATGCACACATATATAGTATATGAACATATAGATAAGCTTCCTCATGTCCTTCATCCTCAGATTGAGTTAGTCTGTTGAATGCATTAATCTATAAAACAGAAGCGTTTCTCCCATATGGATGAGACATTCCATGCATAATCCCCTTAGTTTAAACATTAAGATTTAAAATTAGCTGATATTAGCATATGCTGCAGCTAAGCTTTCTTTCCTTTTCATGTTCTCTTTTGCCGTCGTCTTTATCTCAATTTCTTTCAGTCTCTGTATTGTTGCTGCCATTTTCCTCATTCCCATTCTGACTCTATCATCTTCTCTCTGTCTTCTCTTCACTCTTTCTCCGTCCTGTATCTCTGCTTTCATCTCTTGATCCTCTTTAAGTTGAGAAGGAGAGGCTTAAGCTTAAGAAAAGTCACTCCATGTGTTGGTGGAAGAAAGCACAGCGCAGTGGAGTCGAGCTGGCAGGCGAACAGTAAGTGGTGTAACCCAGGTGAGAGACGAGTCTGCTCAGCTGGGCTCCACACGACTGCAGTGTCCTTGTTTGAACTCCCCAGAAGAAAGGAGACGCAGCGGAGACGGTGCTTTTGGTAATGAACAACTCCACTTCAGACGGTGGCTGTCTTAGAAAATTCAACAGAATTTCCCACGAGTTGTGAAAGGTCTGGACCACTGTGACTTTTTAGTGGTGTGTTCTAGTCAGGGCAATTTAATGACTTCTCTTGAGAAGTCAGGGAATATCACACTCCCGTTACAGTATCATAACAGGGCTGGATCATTGATTAATGTTATCTTTTAGGTTCTCAACTTATAATCATGTTGTTGCAGCATTTTTGTATATTTGTTAGGGCTATCAAAGTTAACGCAATAATAATGCGTCAACACAAATTCGTTTTAACGTCACTAATTTCTTTAACGTCTTTATCTTATCTTTGGATGGATAAATAATGTGTGGTTAATTTGCAATTAATAGTGATTAACTATAGACAATCATGCGATTAAACGCGATTAAATATTTAAATCGATTGACAGCCCTAATATTTATGTTTGTTTAAGCTTCAAGTTCTTAACTTATTTTGAAAAAGAAAGTACAATCAGTTTGTAATGTTTTCTTTTATTTTAATCTTTATTTTACCATGAAAGCTTATTGAGATTAAAAAAAAATCTTTTTGGTGTTATAGATAAGCAACATAAGACAAATAACACAAGATATGCCGCAAAAAAATCATATTAAATCATGAATACAATGCTAATACAATCATATAATATGACTTCATTATATAAACAACCTAAATGGTACCTTAAAACAACCCAAGAGTTTTCCAAAACCATAGAAATAAATAAGGCATATCTTCAACTAAAAAATGAGGCAAACACATCAAGATTGTGAAATACCCCAAAAACATCAACAGCCAGAAGACAGAGTGCACATTATGTAGCAATGACTTCAGTTCAGATAGAGAGGAATTTGTAATTTTGGCTATCAAAGAACTGGAGTTGTCTAGAGAAACAGAGATATACACTTGTGTGTCATCAGCATAAGGGTGGCAGTTGACATTGCGATGAATCATAAGGGAACGGGTTTATAGAAAATAGAATAGGGCCCATAATGCTTCCTGGAGGATCTCCATAATTATCCAAAGTGTCTGTGATACAAAATGCCCAAAAGGATACATCAACGTTTACAAGAGTGCCGACCACAGCCACTGCTATTTTACTGCAGAAATAATTAATTGACACACTGAAACTGTATCAGGGACTGTGTGAAATTTAAAAAAGTTTTAGGCGAAGTTCCAGTTGTTTGTTAGGCTTAACAATGAGGTAGCGATGATACTGTTGATGGCAAAAAAAGTGAAATGTGCCTGCTCCTGAATGTGAGCAGGGTTTTGTTTGTCAAACGTGAAGGGCAGAGAGGAAGCCGGGAGGATTACGGCTCTGACTTCCCATCATACATCTCACACCTCGGCAGACAAGAGATTCGACAAGTCCAGCGGTGCATCCCGTGATGAGATGGAAAATATTATGCAGGAGGAGGGATGGAGGGGAAAAGAGCAAGGCCGTGATGGACAGAATAAATAAATCAAGCCAGGGCGTAATAACAAAACTCACACAGGGGGTAGAGGAGGTGAGAGAGGGGTGGAGGGAGATGGATGAAATTTGAGATGGAGGTGAAGTGAGCTGCTCTGTCGGGTCTCGTGTACCTGCTGTCAGAGGAAGGAAAAGTTAACTTCACTGATAAATGCCGCACAAACATAATTTAAATTTTCTTCTCCTGCATATCTTAAACTATTCAGAAGTTTACACAAGTCTCGGGATTATTTTCTCTTAATTCTCCCATGTCACTTTAACAAACACCAACACCCTTTATTTGTATGCTTTTTGCCTGCTGCAACATTAAAATACTGTAATTACCTGAATATAAGATGACCCTAATTACAGAATAACACCTTTTCCAACAGCTGTTTTTTGAGACTTTTCTGAGTCAGACTAGTCCTGCTCGGAAAGTTTGAAGCCTTTTCTCTCGTAAAACTGAACCATGAACTACTTCCAATAAAGCAGAACGTAAATGCCACATTTGTGTGGCTTGTCCAAAAATGTCTTCAAGTTATTTTCTCTCTTTATCTGTCAGGCTCAGGGACCTGAGCTTGCTCTATTCACAGAGAACTGTTATGAATATGTAAATGTCTGAAAACGACCCCTACTTTTTCAAATGTAATTTCAAGACATAAATTCGGTATTTCCTGTAATGCAAACTACATCTGGCGAGGTAGTTTTTTGCCATGAGTGTGAGGCTGCATAGTGAACCTCAATACTTTTTTTTGTTATGGATCAAAATTTGTCAGTTACATCCAAAGACTGTTTATGAGAAGTGGACGTAGTCACCGTGATGTCACCCGTTGGTTTGTGGACTGCCGTTTTGAAGCCTCAAGTTCGTCCCCATGTTGTTTTTTTGCAACCAGAAGTGACACGAAGAGGTGGCGCTAAGTACAACCGAACGCTGAATGAGACAGTTTCAGTCGACCATACTGCTACAATTAACTTTCATGAACTGAAAACACTCTGTGAAAGGGTTAAAGTTCTACGACGAAAACACGGACAACTCCCAGACCGGATAATGCTGTATTAGCGACCTGTCAATCACAAGGTAGCCACGCCTTAAAGCATACCCTGCATTGAAGAAGACTTGAAGCTAGCGATTGAGACCATAAACTCATGTTCACAATGTTTACTGAGGTAATAAATCAAGTGAGAAGTATGCTCTTTTTCTCATAGACTTCTATACAATCAGACTTCTTTTTGCAACCAGAGGAGTCAAAACAATGCAAGTTTAAGGCACTTCAGCATTAGCTTCACTCTTCAGACCTGGATGTTGCCACCTGGTGACATAGAAAAATGTCAAGCGCTCAGTGCTGGAATCAGATGTCTGGTCGGATTTGTAATTTTTTTAAACTGACTATTCAATCAGATAGTTCATGATTTAAGTCACTGTGGTGAGGAATGAAAGGGCAGAGAGAAAAATAACTTGACTACATTTTGAAAAAGTCACTGTGACCAGACACCATTATAAAAAGGTCTTCTGGAGCCCTTTACGGCAAATTACTTTCACTTTGAAACTTTTGTCAGTGCATCAGCTATTAAGTCCTATTTTCTTTTTTATGATCTTACCCCTAATGTGCTCCTTAATTACAAGATGGAAATAGGCTAATAAATAATGGAAGCATGTAACTGGTCTCACATAATAAAAGCTCTTTATACACCACAGCAGGAGTTTCGGGGGGGAATTGATTTCATAACAAACACTCCCATTTCAGAGAATTAAGCTCATGTGCTGTTAACTGTGCGGCCCCTGGGCTCTATCCGCTGCTCCGCTCTCCTCGTTTGTCATCGCCGCAACCTTTACAATTTCTCCTCGCGGTGACAGACTTTAATTGGGTGAAAACGTGGGGAGTGTATTCAACAATGCGGGGGCCCCCCGAGTCACCGGTCAGCTTCTGCTGAACCTGTAATTACCGGCAGCCTCCTCTGCATATCTGCCAGCATATCTTCATTAAGTCTCCTAAATCTCCTTCTTTGCATATTTGTTCGTTTTCTCCACCGCTCACTTGTTCTTTCTGGCCTCGTGTACTAACTGCTCCCTTACCTTCTTTTTCTCCATCTTCTCTTTTTTTTTCTCCACACTTTGGGTTTCACCTCCTACCTTATTAGCAGCAAAGGGCTTTTAGCTTTCCAGCCAAGCATGGAAAAGTAGAGCTTTGGATGGATACCCCTAAGTGTTTTTTTCCCTGTGTGTGTACGGAAATATTAACCTGACTCCATTTCCAGCCCTGCAGATGTTCCACTACTTTGCAGCTAATGGGAAGAAGTCAGATGGGTTGTTCATTTTCTCCTTTTTTTTTTTTTTTTCTCTTTTCGTTCGGACTATATTCGGCTAATTACCTCCTGCCTGCCAATGACAATCATCCACAGAAACACACTCACACACTCTCACACACACCAGAATTAGGTTTGCTGGTTCATTTGATTTCCACTTGATTTTTGACTATATTGAGTTAATTACGTGCCAACACACACACGCACACGCACACGCACACGCACACGCACGCACGCACACACACACACACACACACACACACACACACACACACACACACACACACACACACACACACACACACACACACACACACACACACACACACTCACACTCAAAGAGTCACCTCCCGCGGTGAGATCCAGCATGAGTGACTGCAGACGGCAATTAGGGACAGACCATGAAAAATTAAGTGTCTGCATGCGATCAGTGCACATTTGGAATGCACGGAGGGAAAACAAAGCACAACATCAGCCGAGGCTCCAGGCAACTAATTTCTCTGAAATAATTAGCCAGCATAAAGAGGTTTTATTTTCAGTCTCTTCTGTGTCGATTTTTTTCTCATAGATGAGAAAGGAGACTCGCTTCAGGTGGAAATTAGAACAGGGAAACTTCTTCCATTTGTTCTGCCTTTTTGAAAACCGCCGACATGCATTTAAATGAGAATAAATGCGGAAGGGGTGTGTTAGGAAGAAATCATGGATGAAACCACAATCATAACCATAATTAGTTTGTCTAACATCCCAATCAATAGGCCAGCAACTAATAATGGCAGATTTGCAAAAGTGAATATAAATTATAGTTATGGTATCCATTAACACACACACACACACACACACACACACACACACACACACACAGACACACACAGACAACTAAACAAATTACTGTGATTATGTTTTGAAACTCACAAAGGTACACCACCTCGCTCAAGCCCCAGCGAGAGACTGTGTTCACACCAAACTCGGCATGTTTAACTGCAGTGTTCATTCATGTCACTCGCGATAGACGCGCCGGAGAGGAGGATGTGCTTACCAACAACGTTTCATCAACCTCGGACGAAATAACCCATTGCTGCTTTGTACATGTTGCGGATGTCCCAGACACGTCAGAAAACCAAACGCTGTCCTGTCTGGACACATAACATCATCCGGAGGTGTTCTGTGAATTCCACAGAGTTGCATTCACTGTATCTAGCAGGTCGGCTGAGTTAATCTGGTTTACTACAGCAGTATGAACCAAACATAAACAGATTGTGCTGTGATTTAATTGCAATAAACGGATCAAAAGGATGCCGATAATGGTGCAGAATTGTAAAAAGTCTGTATTCATGCTTTGTCAGGTCTGTCCGCAAGACCACAAGCACACAACTTTTAAAATGTTTGTTTTCTGAATGGAGTTTGGATCGATCAGTGCTAGGCTATTCAGCTGTTCCATCAACACTCAACATAACGTCATCTAGGCATAAATACGGCAGCAACGTTATTGTTTATGCCATAGACGGTCTACATATACATTTCTACACATAAAAATTTCATCCGGTCTCTCTACAAATATGAGGTACTACCGTGGAGCTCTGGGTGCACGGCGGCTAGAGTATTTTCTTCCTCCGTTTCTGATTAAACAACGTCAGTGATAACAGGAGGGGAATATCAACACTGATTTTCGCAACACAGCGTCACGCAAATTTCTCGCTTGAGTTGCAATACTTAAGTTGTCATGAATACGCGAAAATCGTCAATCGCCTGGCGCAAAATAGCGTCTATTCGCGTCTTTGCATTGTCTTTTTATGTAATCGCGCCACACAATCGCTTTGCATTTGATGTGAATACAGAAAAAAATACAAATATTATTTAGATGATGGAAATTAGGGCTGGGCAATATGGTTGAAGTCATTATCACAATAATGCATATTTCTTTGTTGATAATGTTTAAAACAATGAACTTCACATGTTAACAAGCATACAGTTATCATGCTAATATTTAGCATGCTCAGTGGCATGCTATGTTAGCATTAATCTCAAAGGATGACTGGGATTCAGTCATTAGTTTTCGGAGGATGGCAGTAGTAGTAGTAGTAGAAGTAGTAGTAGTGTTGGAGTTAGATGAAAAAGTCGGAGGATCACCAAAATCATTAGGATTCATCCTCTGTGGATTACACGCATCATTATTTGTACAAAGTTTCATGACAATACATAACAGCTATAGATATAGTTCACTCTGAACCAGAAGCGTTGGCCCAACAGACTGATGGACATTATCTTTTAGAGACATTTTGCACATGTGGCTGGAATCTTATCTCTCATACACTGAAAAGGACCTATAAACACACACAGACGGACACACACCTTGTCAGTTTTTCGTATTCTCATTGGCTGTTCCAGTCAAACCGGCCCCTCCTTTCTCTGTGTCTCTGTTGTCCAAGATGTGGTTGAGCGATCTCTGTTATCCTTCACTGCAAAGATCCTGATCCTGCACACACACACTCACACACACACACACACACACACACTCACACACACACACGCATATAAAAACATACAAATACACATGCCCACACATAAACTTTGCAGGAACTCAGTGTCCTTGTCACCTTGGCAACTGTTCAGAGATGCTCTGAATGTGTGTCGCCTCTCTGTGAGATGACTCACTCACCTCTTTCTTCCTGGTTCTGTTTCTCCTCCTGCTCTGTTTAGCTCTGAGCCTCCTGTGAAAATCGATGGCTTCATCGAGCCCCGGTTGCTTGTTTTTGATTAACTTTGGGAGTGTGTTTGTGTTCAGCAAGGCGAGCTCGGTTTCACCCTGAAAAATCGGTGTGTTGTTTGCGTGTCCGGCGGGGTGAGATTGGGGAGTAATGCCGGCTTTATTTATTCCCATACAGCAGATAAAAGCAGAGTGGAGATAAAATGTGGCTCTGCTCTCTGGATCCCCACAGGCCTCTGCTTTGGTCTCGCCACTGTTTACTCCTACCCAGCACACTGTTAAAGAAGAGGGAACCCAGATGTTCATACGCATTTTCACAATGTTCACACAAACAATCTTCTGAGAGCCCAGAGGGTCTATGAGGATGTGATTAGGGGCTCCATTTAGCTTTAGGCTGTTTCCCATCCTTCTCCAGCATATTTAAAACCATGCACAAGTTTGCTTTATTCAGTCATTTGGGAGAAGGAGTCATCACGGCGGGTTCCATTTCATAACACATATTCATCACAATGCTGTACACCACCTACTGTGCATCACAGGGTTGAGTATGGGAGTTCTGCAAACATGGAGCATAGTAGATGTTGTTGCTTTGTTTCCCATACCACAAATAATATGATGAAAACCATTCAGAGTCAGAGTGTGTGGCATGTCATTATCCAGCATCAAATACGGCAATTTTTTTATGCCTCCGCGCCGGCAACAGCCGTGGCCATTATGTTTTTGGGTTGTCCGTCCGTATGTACGTGTACGTACGACCCATTCTTGTGAAGGCGATATCTCAGGAACGCCTGGAGGGAATTTCTTCAAATTTGGCACGAACATCCAACTGGACTCAAGGAGGAAATGATTAGATTTTGGTGGTCAAAGGTCAAGGTCACTGTGACCTCACAAAACACATTTTTGGCCATAACTCAAGAACTCATATGCTAATTATTACAATTTCACACAAATGTCTAAATGGATACAAATAATGAAGTGATGACATTTTGGACAGTCATGGATGTAAACTGCTACTTGACTAATTGGCGGAGACATACAACCATGAGGTGGTAACTCTAGTTTTTAAAATTGTGAATTAAGCATTTGCTTCTTTTTTTTCAAATAACTGACACAAATTAGTGAATAAAAGTTCAGGGTGTCATCTTTCATTGTCTTGTTTTGTCCCACCAACAGTCCAAATCCCCCAAATAGTCAATTTACAATTATGTAAAACAGAGAAAAGTAGCGAATTCCCGAATTTGAGGAACTGGAATCTGAAAGAGAGATAAATTAAACAATTTATTGATCATAAAATTCTTGTCAGTTCATTTTCTGTCGATGGATAAATCCACTAATCAACCAATCATTTCAGCTCTGTTTCGTGCGGTGCTCCAAGTGGAGTCATTTTCTATATGTGTTAGCTTTAGCTGCTTGCTCATTGCCTGAATATCTCAGCTTTTATGAATTTGTGTATTATTTTTCCTCCACTACACTCATATGCAGACTACAACATCCTCTTTTTGGCCACCATGATTGTTATCGTAGTTACGTAGTTTACTGACTTACATATCACAATACAAATGTACTGTATAAAAAGACTTCACATAATCATATACAAACATTAGATCTGACCCATAATACAATTAGTCAGTATTTTCATGATGACATAAATGTATCATGTAGACCAAGCTTACTAGAGTTTGGTTTTGACATGGGTTTGGTAACAGCATTACAAAATGATAAGAAAGACACACATCCCGATAGGATGGGTGCTGGAATATCTAGCAGAATTAAAACAGATAGATCCGCACACCAAATAGCCCCTCAGACTTCTGAGGAAGAGCCTGGTGCTTGGAACGTTACAGAAGTCAAATCCTAACAGGAGCTATTTGGTGTGTGGATCTATCGGTTTTAATTGTGTTAACAGCATTTCACCCTTCATCGAACAGACCAAACTCTCGGCTCTGGAAAAACCATCTCTCATCAGCTCAAGAGTGAAAACCTTTCTTCATTTTCAGCTGAGAATGTGGATTCTTTGTCTCTGTATTTCTGTTGATTTCTCTCATATTCCCTCGAGAACAATAACTCCAGTGTGATGTGATGATGGATGTTTGCTCCAAGGACTCTCTGCTCAAAGATTAGCACACTCACTGTCGCTCACTGTTTGTTTTTCATCAGCTGGTTTGTGTTTCTTTGCTCTCTCATTCTCAGATTGGTTTTCATCTGCCAGGACAAACTTTTCACTGTTACACAATTCTTTTGTCTGTCTGAAAATGGTGTCCGTGACTGGAATTATACAGTATGTTGGTGTGTGTGTGTGTGTGTCTATTTGTTAACAATGAATTCTGGTACCCTGCAGAGTAAAAAAAAAAAAAACCTCATCTTCCTTTCCGTCTGCCTCCACTTCTTTCTCTCCATCCAAATCTTTCTATTTTCTTTCCCTTCTTTCCAGGTAATTGAATCTCAGAATGAGCACAAGTGCAAACAGCAGGACACACACACGCACACACACACACTTATGCACAGAGTACACACTTCTTATTGATCTCACACACAAATCCCATCCTTCAATCCAGACTCAGTCAGACAGCTCTCAGTGGTTAGTGTTTTATTTATTGGACTGTATAGGACACACACACACACACACACACACACACACACACTTATCTCTGCCCGTCTTTGATAAGCGGACCTGGCACTGTGGTTGAGCCATTGATTGACAGGTGGACTGATTGCGTGCAGGGATTGATTAGTGAGGTCTAGTGAGGCGGAACTTCCTCCTGTCAATCAGAACAGGAAGTGGAACATGTCTGCTGTAATTATAGAGGATTTCATTGGCGTTTGCCTCAACGTGTCAGAGTGTGTGCACGTGTGTTTCCTGTATTTTGCTGGCTTTTTAGAGCCCAATAAATAAAAGCGTGACCTGAGCTAATTGGAAATGAAAGGCTTGATTTGCATGAGATCCATTACAGTATGACCGTCTTGTGTGTGTATGTGTGTGTGTGTTCCTCCATCCTTGTGAGAACTAGTCTGAGTTTAATCTGTGTATTTTAAATAAGGAAATCGTAAGTGTCATGCATACTAGTCCACTGGCGATACATGTAGATGAAGTTACATAACGGGCTTAATGCAATAAATACTTGTATGAACAGATTTACAAGTGATACAAGATATCTTGAGTGCTCCAGACCTGATACAAGAAAAAACACATTTCAGTGCAATATGCTACATTTTTGGGTTTAAATATGTTACCAGAATCACTAAAATCATAAACTATAAAATAAAAAGTTAAATTAATATTCTGTTTAGGGTTGTCCCAATCAAGTGTCTTTTTGCTGCGGCCCTTTAACATTGGGTCGTTGCTAATTCTGAGTCCAATCTGTTCCTTTGATTTACCTAAATGTTGATTAAATATGTATCTGACACATTGAAATGAAAGCTGTACAGAATACTAAATTATGTCATTACTGCAATGAAGATGCTGACAGTTGTAGTAATATTTTCTCTTTAATGGGTCCCCAAATAAGACAGGACGGGACTTCATGCTCCACAATAGCTAGCATCTTGAAGTATTGCATTAGAAAAGTTGTATGGAAACTCAATAAAATTCCTCAATTGTAAAAAAAACGCATCCCCCTGTCAGGGTTTATTTCACAACAATGACCGGCTAGCTGTTCATTATCCCGCTTAATACACGGCTACTTACTTAAGAAATCAATAATTTGACACAAAAACGGTCCGCCGGAGTCCGACATCAGAACTGCACAGACCGTAGATGGCTGTGATTGACCAATCAGAATCGAGTATTCAACAAAGCTGTGTAATAATGCAGAATGAATTCTGACGTAGCGGACATTTAACTCACGTGAATGATCAGCTGTTTCCACTGTCGGCGTCTACTCAGATATTCCCATAACGTGCGAAAGCTTGTCTTCGTTTCCGGGCAGCATGAAACATGGCCAATACTAGCTGACATGAAAGAACTATTAAAACTTGCCCAGTTGAAACAAATTCCTGAGCAAACCTGGCGGAAAAAATAAGAGTGTGAAAATGTTCTTCCATCAGGCCCAATGTATTTTTTAAAAACGTCAACACTAGTTCATAGACCTCATCTATTTGAGATGGGATTGGGCATTCTACTTTTTTACACCTCTTATTTGTGATGTGTGTGTGTGTACGCATATATTTTCACAGAAAAATATGTCTTAGTTCTGCTTTACATTTAAAACCAGGGTGAGAGAGACAACAAAGTGGACAATAACAGGGACTTAAACATAGAACTAGGACTGTGCGAGTGTCGTCCTCACACCCTGGGAGCTCTGGTTAATGATGTTTTTAACACAGTGTGGTTTTCTCATTTGCACTTTGAGACAAGTGTGTGTGTGTGTGTGCATGTTTTTGGTATCTTACACATAGAGCAGAGTGTGACAACCACGCCACATGAGGCGGCGGTGGGGGGGATAACTACAAATACAGACACACACACACACACTGCTTGGTCTCCCACAGAAACTCAGTGAGGAGGTCTGACTCTTTGTCTCGCCCTTTTGCCAGCAGTTCTCTGTGACTGCTTCTTATCTGCCTCTGGTTAACTTCCAGAAACAACTGTGTCAGTGGGTTTGTGTTTGAAGTTTAGGCTATTAATAGGGTTCATTGTTTTTGTTTATTTATTAAAAATTGTTTTTGCAAAACTCTGGGGAGTTTTCAGTGATAGTGTTTGTAAAACAATCCTGTTAAATCCAGTTAAACCTTATTTGATTCTGCTTCAGTTTTTCACTTCTGTTTTCAGTTTGTTATATTCATTTTAGTATTACTATATGTCTAAGAAATTGCTGAGCATTTTTGGTGCAGTTAATGATTCCAATTCTTAAAATAAAAGACTAAGAAACCAGCAAATATTGACATTTGAGAAGCTGGAACAAGTTAATGTTGGCATGTTTGCTTCAAACATTACCTAATCGATTATTTGAAATAGGGCTGTAATTAATGATTATTTAATTGTTGATTAATCTGCTGATTTGTTTTTTCAATTAATCGATTAATTGTTCGGTCAATAAAATGTCAGAAAATTTCGATCAGTGTTTCCCAAAGCCCAAGATGTCGTCCTCAAATGTCTTGTTTTGTCCACAACTCAAAGATATTCAGTTTACTGTCATAGAGGAGTAAAGAAACCAGAAAATATTCATGTTTAAGAAGCTGGAATCAGAGAATTTTGACTTTTCTTTTCTTAAAAAATGACTCAACCCGATTAATCGATTATCAAAATCGACGAAAATTGGTGATTAATTTAATAGTTGACAACTAATTGATTGAATTGTTGCAGCTCTAATTTAAATAGCAAATTAATTTTCTCTTGATCGACTAATCATTTGATCGACTAATAATTTCAGCTCTTTGTGTTAATAGTTTCAGATAAAAAAACCTAGAGATGTTCCGATACAATTTTTTCCTTCCCGATTCCGATACCTGAACTTGCAGTATTGGCCGATATCGGGTACCAATCCAATACCAGCTTGATGAAACAAAAAAAAAGTTATTATTATTACTTAACAGCTGTGGCAAACTACCTGCAATCATTTCTTCTTCACTGCTCTAAAACAGTACTTGCCTGTGGCAGCCATGATAATGATACATCCAGGGCGACAGCACAGTGAAGGCTACTGTTTTGGAGCGGCGAAGAAGAATTGATTTCCGGTTAAACAAGTTGATTTTTTTCTGGGTTAATAAATGATGGTATCGGATCGGTGCATAGACTGGCGTACTCGCCGATACCCGATATCGAATTTTGGGCAGTATCGGACGCATTTCCAATACTGTTATCGGTATCGGAATAACTAAAAAAACAAACAACTTGTTGTATTATAATACCTTGTTGTTGTACCATAAAGAGATGAAAATGTGTCTTTGACATGGCTCATAGGGAAGTAAACACAATATAGGTTGTTTCAGTTGGTTTGCTTATTTACATGAGTGTATGAACGCGTGGAAACACACATGTTAATCTACTGTCTGTGTGTTTCTACGCATCCAAACATATGCATGCACATGAATTGATCTTCTCACAGTAAGCGTGGCAGCGGGATTATTGACATCCTGGTGGCTTATTTGGAAACTTGCTTTACTTAGTTTTATTAGCTCCTCCTGTCACACACACACACACACACATACACACACACACACACACAAATAAATGGCCGTTAATTAGGAGAGTGAGCTATTGCCTCTCTAATGGAGCAGGGCAGAGACATTCTGTACTGAGGTGATGTATAGTTTTAGGTCTGATACTACCCACCAGTCTCCTCTGGTCTCAGTCCTAATGTCCAACATCAATCACACTAACTGGGTTACAGCACACACAACGCTTCCTCCGGTTACCGTCCTCTTTGTCTCTTTCTTGCCTCGCCTCGCCTCCGTTCAGCCAGGTGCCTCCCAGTTTAGGTCGGCCTTTTGTTATTGTTCTAATCCTTCCTGGACTTTAACAAGTCATTTAGAGCTCTAACTGCAGCCCTGGTCTCCATTTACAGCCACAGACCTGGGGTCAGTCAGATTCAGCAGATATGCGATCTCTATCGACCACATCAGTTTAAGAGGGGATCCCATTTCTGCTTCTTTCTCCCAAGTATTCCTTCGTCTCACCATCTTCCTCCCTCTCTGTGTATCAGGATTTCTTTTCTCTGTGCATTATGTTGCCGGCCATCCTTCACACTGCGCATGTATTGATCCGTACTGGAGGTATTAGTTATTAGAAGAAACGCCCGCCTGAGAGTAAGTGAATGTAGAATGTATCTACACGTTGTTTATAGTTCAGATCTTTATTTGATAGTAGATCGATTGAATTTTACGATCAAATTCTTACGTCGACCAATCAATCAATTGTTGATTAACCGTTAACATCCCTGCTAGAGCCTATACGGCAGCATTGCTTCCATTAACCAGGGACGCACCATGTTTTGTCTGCCAGCTCTCCCTCCATCACCTGCACAGTGATATTTGTTCACAATACAGACAGAATTGAGATAACAAGACAGCTCATTAATACCAGTTTTGAATGTAAAGACCTGTCATTATCCAGATAACGTATCCACATACAAATTGTAAGTTAATATTAACATTAATAGAGATGGGGGAGGTTCATTGAGTCCAGCTCCTGTATAGCTGTCATTACCAATAGACGCTCCTTTGTTCCTTTGTGTCACATCTAGCTGCACCATAGAAATCATCCTGTGGGAGATTTCAGAACCGACTCTCTCCCAGCTTGTTTTCATGTCTCGCTGTGAGCTAATGCTTTCTGCCTCAACTCGCGCACACAGCAGACACGCGAAAGTGTCCTGAATCCACAAGTAGTCATTTAAATGCCACTTGAAGGACACTTACAAGGTAAAGTATTAATCTCTCAGAGCTGTGAGTCTCGTAGAGTGACATGTGCTCGGTAGAGAGGAGGAATTAAGGATAGAGGGAACATTTTCTTTTCTTATAAAATGTCTATGAAAATATAAAAAAGTGTTCTCTCTCAGCTGCGACTTCAGGTATAGTTGTATAACATAACGGCATCAATGTCAGATGAAGGAGCTGCAAGCCAGGACGTCTCAAAATATGAAGTTAACACAGTAATATTTGTGGAAATACATAACCTGAAATAAAAAAATAAGACATTTCTGTGCAGTTTGGGAGTGGTGAGCAAGCTTTTTGGTTTTGCTGGCTTTAAATCTAACATTTTTTGGTAACAAACATGTAATTTTTCTTCTGGTAATACACCAATCCAAACTGGGAACTTTCCCAACAAATATAATTTTCTTAGCAGCGGCTCCCTGAATCTGCTCCATCGCATCATTTACACTTGCTTATATAAAGCGAACTGTGTTGTTACTCTGCCTTTGTGTGTTTGTGTTTGTGTGAACCATAGTGCTATCTTCTTCATCTTTTTGCCCAGTAACACAGTGCTAATGTTACATGGTCACTGTGGCTTGTACAGAGTGTGTTTGTGTGTGGTTTCCCCAGAGAATTCCACTCCGCATCGATCACTCCTTTTCCTAATCAATGGCGACCTATATACGGATCACTTCCCAGCATCCAAGGACATCCTGGCTAACTTCCTCATGTCCTGAGTAACTGCAGTCTGTCACAGTGTAAATCACACCAGAGCTGACTTTAGTGAACATACAGTAATGTATGGAAGTCACAGATGGAAGTAATATTGATGGAAATTAGATGCTTTGCTTCCGGCCTTACTGGGTTGCTGAATCCGCACATTTATAAAGCTTTTTTACTTCATTTCACTTTATTTATTTCTTAATGTACTTCTTCAGTCAGTAACTTTATAAGTATTTAAATTCACTTCACTTAACGCAACTTTAACCTAAGGCAGTGCTAAATTTAGCTTAACTTCGTTTAAATACCATTAACTTCACTCCACTTACTACTAAGCTTACTTTAGTTACTACTTTCAACTTAACTTATTACTTAACTCAACTTTAACCTAACACGCTACTTAGCCTAACCTCACTTCACTTCACATCCAACTGCTATCTACTGTTAACTACCTGACTTAAAGGGCGGGTCCATTATTTTTTTTTGGTTATTATATTATTCTGTAGCTTCCCAATGTGTTCCTTATGTATTCAAATCGAAACATTAAAATTTTGGTCAAAGTATGTATGTTTTAGCGTCAAAATGCTATCTCTCTCTTGTGGACGCCACGTTAGTTTGGATCCGAAAGTCACACGATAACACAAACAAATTAAGCGATCGATGCAGTGGTAGATCAGCAACTTCGCAAGCTAAAATTACTGCTTTTGTAAATGGAGTCTGGTGGCTTTGAAAATAGCGATATAACGGCTTCAGTTCCTCGTTGGAAAGGGCTGTCTGATGGCAAAGTATAGTAAACATACAACCCCACTTCAAAAAAATCCAAACTAACCCTTTCAGTTATTTCCAAACTTAGCACAATTAACTTTGACTCGGCTAGTGCTAGCTTTCACATTATTCATGACTTATGGATAAGCTTACTTTGGAAACATACGTCACTGCTTTTTGCTAATGGCTGAGTGGGCGTTACCATTTGCAAAAATGGAAAATAACGCAGATGGAACCGCCCTTTACTATTACTATTTATACTTCATAAAATATTCACTTCACTTACGTCTTAACGTAGTACTTAACTTAGCCTTATTCACTTCACTTTCTACTTGAAACTTCCCCTTCCTTTACTCCGTACTGATACTACTTATAACTACTTTATTTACTAAGTTTACTTTAAATTCTAAACTGTCTGATCAAAGAATATATTATATATGATATATAAGTAGACTGCAATTATGAGCAAGCATTTGGTGCCAGCTTTCGGTACTTAACAGTTTCTTATACTTTGTACCAAGAAGTATCCAGGTTTGATACCCAGCCCTACGTAAAACTTAGCCAGACTTGTCTTGCTGTAGCGGCAGCAGCACACAGCAGGACAAGACATGTACAACTAGCACTGGTATGAATCCCTTCGTGGGTGAAGACGTGTTTCTCACACATTCCCTGAAGTCCACAGTGGTAAAATCTGTGTTTTGGAGTGTGGCTCTTATGGTTCAGTGTTAGATGAAGAGGTGGCAGAGTCCCCACAGATCAGCTCAGTATTAGAAAAGTGTGGGGTGAAGTGAGGGTTAGGATGTGTTTGGGGGTTCAAACGTTGGGCACGATGTAGGAAGTCAGAACGGTTAACTCTCAGAAGAGCAGAGAGGATGCAGATCACAGACTGACTGTAGATCACAGTAGCAGGACAGAAATCAAAGCTCAGATTTTAGCCTGATACGTCAGTCGGAGTGTTCGGTCTGTCTCTCTATCCTGTCCTGAGCGACGTCCTTGTATTTTGAAGTGTATCTCTGAGTTTTTTATTTTTCCCTGGGAAGAGCTGCTTTACCTTCTTCTTTTCTTTTATAAGTTCTGTGTAAAATCTGGCTTTTGTGTGAAGACTGAGTGAAGTCAAAAATGTTTTTGCTAATCGGATAGATGGAAACATGCTAACACCAACATAAAGGTCTATTTGGGAACCAAT
This sequence comes from Sebastes umbrosus, assembly GCF_015220745.1. Lineage (NCBI taxonomy): Eukaryota > Metazoa > Chordata > Actinopteri > Perciformes > Sebastidae > Sebastes > Sebastes umbrosus. The sequence continues at coordinate 29,093,320 of NC_051273.1, read as the reverse complement.
TTGATGACATAAAGCCTGTATTTGTTTACATTTTGGCAAATTCGCTTTGTTGAAAGTATACTGAATTAGCTATGAGCAGCTCCTGTTTGCAGTGAACCCATGGATGTACAGACACCCATCACTGGATTACGTATCCTCATACAACGATATGATATCTTGCAAAAGTTATTCCTCATTTTTTTGTGCATTTTCCTACAAATTACCAGCAGCACGTGACGAATATCCACCAACAGTGCATACAGTCTTTTCAAAATAAACTTGGTTAGGTTTAGGCAACAAAAATGCTTAGTTCGCTTTAGGAAAAGTTCGTGGTTCGGGTTAAAATAACTCCGGAAATGGCGTAAATTACGGAAGTTACGTGGCAAATAAATCAAGGTTGACTTCTGGTTTCACACGGGGTACAATCACTAGTCTACTGGGCAAAAGTCTGGTGTTTTTTGTTCCACCCTAACCTCCTCCCTATGCGGCGTTTGTCACTATTTATACTTTGTGGTTTACAATTACGTGGATAACATACAAATTGATTTCATGGCATATATACGAATTACAGTGCATTACTTTTTATAGGTATAGCTATGAACGGGGTATGAGAACAGCCTGGATTACTTTGATACTGAAGAAAACTTAAAATTCAATCTCAGGCGAGTTCTGAAGCATCATTTTTCCGTGACTGAAGTGGATTTATAGACGTTTATTTGCGATGGAAAGGGATAATGATATCCTCAGGATGTGTAAGTCACACTGATTGATATCAATAGGTAATATATATTTCATGTCTGTGTGTTCAGGTTTGATTGAATTATGACTCAGAAGGAGTACAATTTTTTGACTCCAATTCTTCTCACAGAGTATCTTCTCACATCTCTCCTTCTGTGCCTCCCCCTTTATTCTTCCACACTCCCCCTCCAGGGAGGCTTTTGGCTTTCTCTTTTGTTTTTGTCCTGCAGAATGTCGCTGTCTATTACAGACCATATCCTGTCCTTTCCCCGATGGTTAAAAGGCCGTCCGGAACATTGAGTTGAATTACAGACGAGCACATGTACTGTATATTTTATTCCCCATTTCCCCCTGTAATGTTAATCCTTTCCAAATGGGGCATACGCCATTATAATTCACTTTATGCCATTTAAATGGAGTTATAGTCATTACAATGGAAAACCTTGAAATGCAGTGTTCCTTTGCCTGCTGTTAGAGACTTTTCCGCGGTCTGCGTTTCCTTGTTGTTGATGCTGTTTGTTTGCTTCCATTTGCTGCTCACGGTCATCCGCTTTCCTCTCTCACTTCACTCCTAATAGCATTTTTCATCATTTGCCAACAGCTTTGTATTAGGCTCACAAGCCAAAATGTATAAAAGAAATGTGAAAATACAAACCACGAGCCCCAAACAAATCAGCAACGGGATGGCAAACACCATTAATTCTCCCATTAGAGTTTGATTTTAAACCAAAGACATTTCTCAAAGACTTTTCATGAAACCGGATTCTCATCTAAAAGCTTCGGCAGCAAAGAGAAATAATTATAAAATGCTTTGGCAGCAACGGGAAAGCAAGGGGCCAACGGTTTTGATTTTGAGAAAGTTCAAAATGAGACGAACTACAGTGGACTCATCCTTCAAAGGCTCTCTGAATACGACCACACGGCTCCGTCTTCCTGCGGTGAGCTTCCTCCTGAACTTTGATCTTCCTTACAAACAGGATAGCTTCTCAACACTTTTCGTGTTCTGATCGTGTTAAGAGGATGAGCCGGAGCGAAGCGAGAGATCAGGATATTGAGATGGAAAGGAAGCCAGACGATTTGTTCACATCTTCAGTGCAGAGGGATTGTTATTGAGCGTTAAGTAGTGAGTCCATACAGTGTGTTCCTTAAATCCGCTGAGGGAAATGGATTGATTTGGCCACATCAATACAAAACTCTTTCCTTTAAGCTGTTATCGGAGGCTGATGAGCTCTCATTTGTTTCCTCAGTGAGCTACAGAAAACTCAAGTCACAAGTCGAAAATCACATTTGATGAAGAATGTTCCAGTGGAGACGGATTGATTTTTGGTAATGGGGTTTCTGTATGTGAGTAACGATGTGAAAAACGGCCACACTATTAATCTCTATAAACGGATATCTGTGTATGAGTGCAGAATCTGTAGGCAACGGGACATGTTGTTGTTATCGGAAGCATTTTGGTTTCCGCTTGGAGTTTGAGTAGTATTGACTAATCACGTTTGAGCGGGCTTTAGTTGCATGCAGGTAAACAATCCGTGTGGAGACCAAAAGAGGCGGAACGCATTGGAATGCATTGGCCTTCATGCTATATCGGTACCCATCGGCTACCGTCTTACGACAATTCAGCTTTTTATAAGCTTTTTTTAGGAATTTCTCTGAATGCATATGCAGATATCTTTTTATAGAGATTAGCCGTTGACGTCGTCTCTCAACTCCAACTCCATTCTCACATCTCAAGTTGCTAATCGATGACCAGTGTATAGAAGAAGAAGTCTTCAGGGTCACCATTGCCCCAAGAGGCTAAATCGTCTGGTTTTGAGATTACCACACGATTGATCTAGGGCTGTCAATCGATTCAAATATTTTATCACAAATAATCGCATGATTGTCCATAGTTAATCGCGATTAATCGCGCAAATTAATTAAACTTTTTCAACATGTACCTTAAAGGGAGATTTGTCAAGTATTTTATACTTCAATATGGGAGTGGGCAAACATGCTCACTTTATGCTAATGTAAATATATTTTTATTATTGGAAATCAATTACCTACACAGAAACAATGACAAATATTGTCCAAAAACCCTCACAGGTACTGCATTTATCATAAAAAATATGCTCAAATCATAACATGGCAAACTGCAGCCCAACAGGCAACAACAGCTGTCAGTGTGCTGGCTTGACTATGACTGACTTGCCCCAAACTGCATGTGATTATCATAAAGTGGGCATGTCTGTAAAGGGGAGACTCGTGGGTACCCATAGAACCCATTTTCATTCACATATCTTGAGGTCAGAGGTCAAGGCACCCCTTGAAAATGTTTTTCCTTGCCAAAGTTTAGCGTAAATTTGGAGTGTTATTTATCCTCCTTCGTGACCAGCTACTATGGCATGGTTAGTACCTATACATTCCGTAGGGTTTTCTAGTTTCATATGCCAGTATCTTCGCTCTAGCTTTATAACTGAGCCCACTACAACCTAAAAATCGCAAATTGCATTAATGCGTTAAAGAAAATTATTCACCGACACATAGCTGTATAAACTGTACACAGACTGCACTGCTACGTTCAGCTATGATGTTAATGCCAACTTCATTTGAAAACGTGTTTGTCCACCTGATGTACTGTATGTAAGTCCAATATTCACTCTCTTTTACCTCTGGTTTTAGTATCCACCAACTCCTGAGGGAAATATGTGGCTCTTTAGCTGCTATATGTTCTACTTTCTTCACCAGTTAGTCTATCGGGCTCTGTCTACTGTAATATTAGTGCATATTTAGTGCAGTCATCAAAAATAATGCAATCTCAAAAACAACTGATCATTTCTACCGATGTCTGTCCCAGGTTACAGACGGGTCATCAGACTTCCAGTCGATCTTAGTTTAGCAGAAAGCACCTTGACTCCAGTGAAGCATTCTACCCACTCACATTAACATACAGACATTCAAACCCTGTCCTGTTCTGTTTGGGATGAGGTAATCCACTTCTGACCGTATCGCCCCCATCTCTGATGACGGAGAGGAAATTGAATTGTCTTTCCATCTCACCAACGCTCCCCCTCCCTCTCTTTCTATGGTTGTTGTTTCTCCTCTTTCTCCTCCACATCTCTCCTTTGTGCCTGTGAGCCACAGAACATTATCCTTTAATAAAACCCCTGTGTTGTGTTGGCACTCTGTTCTCTGTTTACATATTGTTAGCTGCCGTTATCTCCTGTGTGCAGGGAACACACATAGATATGAAAAATGTGACTCTTCACCTCCCTCAATATTAGACTACACCGATTGCTGAGTACAACACAGTTTTCACAGTGTGTTAATAATGTGATAAGAACAGCCTGAAACTTTTCCGGATAGAGACGCAGAAAGAAGAAGAGCAAGCAGTTTAGTGTAAGATTATATCCTCAGTGTAATTTGATTTGTGTGTGTGTCATCTGGGTTGTGTTCTCTGCCTCCTGGGACTGTTGAGGATCAGGCAGCGGGCAGTGGCGTTCTCAGTCTTCAACAAACTCTCTCACCCCTTCCACATGCATCATGAGGGTGGTCAGTGGGCTACCTCCAATTCTGAAAAGTGAAGCCAATGCAGAAGTGCCTTAAACTTACATTCTTTCTAATAGCCAGCAGGGGGCGACTCCTCTGGTTGTAAAAAGAAGTCTGATTGTATAGAAGTCTATGAGAAAATGAGCCTACTTCTCACTTGATTTATTACCTCAGTAAACATTGTAAACATGAGTTTATGGTCTCAATCGCTAGTTTCAAGTCTTCTTCAATACAGCATGATGTTCACTTAGTAAATTATGTCCCATTTAGAGTCAAACAGACCATAAAGCAGAGGATGCTTTAGGGCGTGGCTACCTTGTGATTGACAGGTCGCCACCATGGCGTTGTCCGGTCTGGAAGTAGTCCGCGTTTTCGTCTTTAACTAGGGATGCACCAATTAATCCGCCGAATATCGGTCTCGGCCGTCACGGTGACTACATCCACTTCTTATATACAGTCTATGGTATCATGTCAACCTCTCTTTTTATGTCTCTGTTGTGTTAATAGAAGCTTGATTCCAAATGAAATGAAGTGATAGATTTTTCCAGGTTTTTAGTCCAGTCTGAACGACTCGGTTTGAGAAGATGAAGACGAGAGCGTTAAACGATCTTTCTCAGGTTTTATGGCCTGACTCAGTTCTCGTCATAAAAGCAGTGAAACATCTTTCCAACACTTACTTGACGTAAATGCAAGTTGCCTTTAATGGACTAAGCCTTCACTCTGCCAGACATCTCTGGCATGTCTAGTCTAAGGTGAATCTGCCAGCATGTTCTCAGTATTGTGAGTAATTCTGAAAAACAATCTCTCCCTGTTGTAGCTCATTGTCCAAACTAAGCCATGTTTCTTTCTCTGGAAGTGGGTCAACGTTGGGTCAACCTGTTTCCAGTCCGATATTCTCGCATCTGTCTTCGCTCATGGTGTTAGAACAAACTTCAGGTCACTCCAGTGTGTTTGCCTGTAGTCCAAAACAAAGCTCGCTGTTTGCACTGAGGAAGGAACGAGGCCAGAGCAACAGCAGTCCGTCTGTCTTTCCTTAGGAACTCAGCCTCGCTTTCAAACAGGCTGCATTGTTTGTTGTTGCCACCGAAAAGTCTCCAGGGTGGCTCGACCGAACGGACAATAAGCACACACACACACGGCACAGAAGTGCATTGACCTCAGCGAACACTGTCGCCAGCAAATGTTGTGAACTGAGTTTGAACTCATACAAAATACACACACACATTTTACACTTTACACATCGTGAGTGTGAACTTTTCCACCCGCTAGTTAAATAGTAAATCCAACTTCGATAGAGATTAGCTCAAAGTAGTGTGCAGAGAGAAGATTTGACTTGGCCGGGCTCTGATAAAATAGCCTTCAGCAGCTCTTTTAAAGAAGCTCAACCTCTGTGTGTGTGTGTGTGTGTGTGTGTGTGTGTGTGTGTGTGTGTGTGTGTGTGTGTGTTTGGGCCTCTGTATTGTCAAGAGCTTGCTTTCCAATTGGCCTTTTTCCCCTGAGAGAAGAAATAGTCAAGTTGAGCTCCTCCAACTCTGGTCAGAAGGACCAAACCAGACTTCTGCTCACTGCTCTCAGTGATAAGACACCACTTGACTCCTGCAGGGCTGCTGTATGAGCTCTGAAAAGACTCTGGGTAGTTGGAGACAGAATAGATGCTCCTGTGTGCTCTCATTCAGTGTGTTTACATGCATGTAGAGAACCGGATTTTGGTAAAAGTCCAGAGAAACTCATTTCCCCCCAGCTAAATTTCTCCTGGAGAAAGCAGATTTCTTGTAGACGCTTAAACCGTGTTTCTAATCTGCTTTTTTTTAACATGTGCGCATGTCCATGACAGAGTCTTCAGAAATGGAAAGTATATTGCTGTGACGGTAGTGTAGCTGGAAAGGAAAGATGATAGAAATACTGCTGTGTGAACCTGTAACCTCCAATTTGACAATGAGAAACAGAAGAAGATATGAAAATGTTCATTAAATATATCTGACACACATGAACGATATGAGTCAAAGTTTAACGGCGAGATTCCGACTACTGAATTTGCTATGAGCTTATTTCGTTTTGCAAGAGAAGACTCATCACTTGTACTCCCACAAAACTTACTCCCGGTAGTATAGTGGTGTTACAGAGTGGTGCAGCTTTCTTTAACACATGACCTTTGGCTCAGTAAACACCATCAACTGTGTACAAGAAGTGGCCGTAGTCATTATGACATCACCCATTGGTTTGTGGAATGCCATTTTGAAGCCTCGACTTTCGCATTAAGGCCGTCGCAATCTTGTGTTTGGGCCTTCACCATCTTGTTTTTTTGCAACCAGAAGTGACATGAGAGGGTGGAGCTAAGTACAACCAAATGCTGAATATGATTTTTAGGTGACCAAAAGGGTTATAATTAACTTTCATGATTGAAAACCAACTGTGAAAAGGTTAAAGGTGTAAGTTGAAAACACGGACAACTCCCAGACTGGACAACGCCGTGGTAGCGATCTGTCAATCACAAGGTAACCATGCCCTAAAACATACCCTGCTTTATGGTCTATTTGACTCTAAATGGGACCATAATTGAGTAAATGAACATCATGCTGTATTGAAGAAGACTTGCGACTAGCGATTGAGACCATAAACTCATGTTTACAATGTTTACTGAAGTAATAAATCAAGTGAGAAGTAGGGTCAATTGCAAGTTGAAGGCACTTCTGCATTGGCTTCACTTTTCAGACCGCGGAGTTGCCCTCTGGTACACACACTAACTTGCAGAGAGCATGTTAACTGCGAGCCAAATTAAAGTTGGTCTTTCAGGAAAGCAACATATGGCTTTAATGTCAATTCCTACATCTGATATAATCAGCTATCAGTGATGTTTGTCATTATAACCAGTGAAAATTCTGGTCAGCACCAAATAACAAGCCTGCTGCCTAAATGTTTTGTATGTAGCGCCTTAGAGAGCTAAGTTTGTTAAAAGATGCAATATGAGATTCATTAGAGCATAGCAGTGTAGCATTTCATAAACCTGAAACCAGATCCAAAACTGAACTGGCTATTAAAATCCTGCTGTCCTTTACTTGAACTGCTTGCAAGGTTTAATGGGTAGCGGGTTGCTGCTGAGCTCAGGACTGGGAGAGAGCTGAATAATTATTTAGTATATAAGGACAGTGAAATCATAAAAGTGAGAAAAAGTTAAGGGTGAAGGGAAGAAATGGGACACGGCATTAGTCTCTGTCTTCACAGTTTGTCCTCTGTTTGTCTCTCTGGGGCCTTTTTTTGCCTTATTTCCCTCCTCTCTCTCACTCTCCCCTCTTTCCCTTGTTCCCTTTCATCTGCCCTCTCTCCCCATCACTGTGTAAAGCTTGTTCCAGCTTACTCAGCATTTTCTTATCAACCCCCCCGCCGATGGGGAAAAGGCTTTATGCAAGGCTGTGTCCTTTTCATCCCCTCCTCCTCACTCATCTCCTCTTCCTCTTCGTTTTCCACTTCCCCCTCTCTTCTTCTCTTAAGCTTTGATCTGGTCTGAGCTTCATCACAGAATGTGATGCCTCGATCTCCACGTTATTAAAAAATGGGAGCGCAGCCCCTCGTTACATGGCTTTTAGCAGCAGAGTGAGAAGGGAAGTCTGTGATAAAATGTCTTTTTTTATGGCAAAGCAAAAGACTAGAAAATTGAACTTATCTTGACACTTTTTATGTTTTGCATTTATAATGTGGAAAATTGGACTGAGGTTTTTTTCTTTTTTGGTTTTTGGCCTTGACTAATTAAAAACAAGTAGTTCTAAGACTGCATAAGACTGTTTTGCATCCTGTTGGCAGTACAGAGTTTTGGCTCTTTCCTGATAGGAAATAAAAAAATTGGACAAAACAAAGTCGTTTGATGTCCTAAACTGATGAAATGAATGAAACTGACATTACATTACATTCAGAAAGTTTATGAAAATGAGTGTTCAGAAAAGATTTTTAAAAGTTATGGAGGTTGCGAGGTGAATTTTAACAGGGATGTGGTAGCAAAGTCTCTTGTAGTTTTTGGTCTAGATCAAGAATATAATATTTGTAATCTTTGTTCTGGAGTCTGGTCTTAATGTTCAATTTCTACTGTTTAAGGTTGCAGTTGGTGTCCATTTAGTGAAGTCTGCATTTCTTTTGTCAGAGTTACATTATTCCATTTGTAGACTTTCCAAATCAATCTCCACTTAAAGGGACTATTTGTAACTTTCAGAAATGCTTGTTAACAGCGACACCTGTGGCCGTGAAGTCAATGGAAGTCAGCGTCGGGCTTGCGCTTGCTCGCTCTAAATAAACATGAACGAGCATCGCTCAAAACAGTGAGGCGACACACGTCAGCTAAAACCACAATATCACTCCATATTTCACCTGCTTAGCAGTAATGTTAGCTGACCAGACGAAGGTTTCTCCATGAATCAATGCTAATCCTGGTGTTGGCATTTCCTGCCTCAGCCTCCGGGGCTGAAGGCAGCAAAAGCGGGTCGGTGCCGGGGCTGAAGCAGGAAGAGAAACGTTATCGCTTCCCGACTGCGCCCGCAGGGAGACATCGGCACCCGGTCAGAGACGATAACGTTTCTCGCTGCGGAGCCCCGTCACTTCACAAGACATGTAAAACTTCTGTTGGTCTGGAGGAGCTGCAGCAGTTATTTCTGCACAAACGTCCCCTGTACATTCACTAGATATTCTCAGAGCTAAACTAACTCTTCTGCAGTGTGGAGTGAGCGCGCGTTCACGTCTAGAGGTGAAGCGAGAACGCGCGCGTTGTGAGTGAAGGCAAGCAGGCAGAGGAGCAGTGACTTCGGCCACACGCGAGCGCGCATATGCGAGCGCATATGGGATCCCGACCCGGTACATTTATACGCTTAAAAAGTTACAAACAGTCCCTTTAACTGCATCGTCATACAGAAATAACGTAATAACGACAGAAATATGGATGAATTTGATTTTCATAACCCACTGACATGTATGGAAAAGTCTTGCACCTCCAACCACATGAAGCATCACTAAAAGGTGTGGCTGGGTGTGGTCACAGTGATGTCACGGTGTACTGACACACCCCTGGAGTGCACTTCTACATCACTGCATTGAGGTGAGAAGTTCAATCAAAGATTTTCAGCTCCTTATTAGTTGCTTTTTAAAGAAGCTAAAAAGCAAAGATGAGTTTGAATGTGACCTAATTGTTAACTTACTTGGACTTAGATTTCACCACATGAAAGAGGCGAAACCTTTTGGTATAAAGTCCTCTATAATAAATTCAGTTCCCATGACACTTTGGCTTCTTACACAAGCATTAAAAAATCATCTCGCTCTTGTTCTTCTGAACATATCCAGCCTCATTAAGCCGAGCAGAGCAGCCGTTTCTGCCGGCCTGGATGATAAAGAAGTGTCTCGCTGAGAGAAAGCAGTGGGACTGGGAAGTGATTTCCAAGGCTTGCGATTATGTAAGGTCAGAGCTCTTTCTACCGCGAGACAGAGAGACGTACGCACGCACGTTGATTTAGCTTTCTCTTAAAGAATTCACCCTCCATCTCCTGCCGTGGATGGAATTGACTAACGCAGCGCACCCATCAGAGCTTCGTCGGTCTGTAACGAACACCGTCGTGTTTAATTTATTCAGGCTGAGCTTTCTCCTGCTGTCCTGTCTGAGGAGGCTGACACACACATTCATAAACACCGTCAGCACAACGCGCAGACAGAGCAGCACGCAACCTGTCAGCATAATGCAGAAACACACACACTCAGCTGTCAGTGATTTTTAATTTTCAAAGCGGATTGTTGCTGTTTTCTGTCTTTCTCTCAAGCTTTCTTTAATTGCTTCCTTCTCGTCTTTCTCACTAACTTTCCTTTACTTGTCCGTCTTTGCACTGAACAGACGTTGCATTGGCTAGTATCGTGTTTATATAATTGCTGCTACCTATTTATATTGCTACCATTATCACCCCCAGACCTCATTTACCCCCATTGTTTGCTCAGGTCCAGTGTATACGTGAACACACACGCTCTGAGTGGAGGTATCAGCCGGGCTGTTGTCCAGACAGACGGCCAGCTGGCTGCAGGACTCTGAGACAGACAGTAGAGCAGCTCATCAAGCTGATGAATGAAGTCACACAAACAGGAGCTCTTTATCTCTGCTCCTTTATTACACAATGCAGATGACGGCCTTGTCTGGCACAACAGCCTGTGTGTGTGTGTGTGTGTGCGCGCGCAAATAACTGCCTTTTCCTGTTTTTTTTCATTAATATGTGTGACTTGGCCATGACTGTGTGACAGACGTGTTGGTGGATGTGAGTTAGCGTGCACATCTGTGGTTTGGGTGCTGGTCGATAGTTTCTAATTTAGCAACCACATTGTAAATAAAAGGAGGGTTCAATTAAAAAGAACATATACAACTCTCTGTGGATGAAGAGCTTGACAGCAAAAATGAAGTGCCACTTGTTAAATCTACATCCATATTCATGAAGCTTTGGAGAAGAATTATATTGGAAGGCCACCAGGTCAAAAATTGAACCCACTAACTGCAGCTGCACAGAGTTCTTACATTTTTGCAGTGCAATTTACAACAATATAATAATAATCTTTATTCATATAGCACTTTTCAAAAGAAGCTTACAATGTAGGGCTGAAAAAAATTAGGAAAAATTAATTTCTTTATCAGTTAATCCGCAAGTTATTTTCTAGATTTATCAATCGATGGTTGAGTCAATAAAATGTCAGAGAATAGTGAACATTTCCAACCACAATTAAGCCTACGTTGATTTCATCAAATTGATTATCTTGTTCGTCGCCGTAGCTCTCTATAGTGTGTTGTTAGTTGGAATTCTGCCGTTTAATCGTTGTTTTCTTGCCTTTGAGATTACTATTGCAGTATTAAATAAGTTCATTATGTCTCATATTATATTCATATTGCAGTAATAAAACTCACTGTACATGCACCTTACGGTCTATCTTCAGCCTCTCTACCATTCAGAGGTCACTCGTTTCCATATCGTCATGTCAGACTGAACGTTGCTCTGGAATGTGAAACGATAACATGCCGATGTAAAAGTGTCCAGTGTAAACTCTCCAATGACTGTATGTGTATGTGCCTCTGTCACCTTTGACCTCTCTCTTCCCAACCATTTGACTTTACAAACTTTCAGTCACCGCACCGATGAATCACTCTGTACTATGTGATGTCTTTATGAACAGGTCTGAGTGTGTGTGTGTGTGTGTGTCCACATGTTTGGCTACTTCCATTTTGCCTGGCCTTTTATGGACTCATTATTTGCAGATTTCATTAAAACTAAAAGAATAAATCTGGTATTACTATGAAAACCCATAAAAGTCTAATCAAAATCAGATTATAAAAGTATCTCTTAGAGCACAAAGTTTTTGTAGTTTCACGATGTATTGCTTTAATAAAGTTGCTATGTTTGGGAACATGAAACCGAGGTGGGCCGGGATTGAATAAACCGATTTTAGGAGATTTTGGTAGTCAGTTTTCTAATGATTTCTAATTTTCTATAATGTTGCAGTTTTGGTTCAATGTGTCATGTTGGTGCCATTATGGAAAAGCAGTTGGTGAAGCTTTGTAACAGGATTTTGAAGATGTAACGGACCAAAAGAAATCAAGAGAAAATATTCTGTCTGATTTTACGGACCTAATTTCCGTCCTCCGTTGTGTTTGCGGTCTCTTGTGAAGACAAGCAGAAGGTCAGGTAACTGGGTCTCTGGTTTTGACAGGGCTCAACAAGCCTGACGCTGTCAGCTAAAAACAGACCTGCCACTATCTGAGCGCTGAGTGTTTCTCTGGCCCATCAGGGAGGGTGGGAGGTCAAAGAAACAAGAGTTTGTTTTTTTTTCTGTATATGAGACTCAGAGAAGATTTAGAGAAGCAAGAGGAAGAAAATGCTGATCTTGGCAGTTCTTCGTCATTGACGGGGACAGCCGGGGCCAACGCTTCAATTAACCTCCGATACAGCAGAGACATAAAACAGAGCAGGAACAGGCTTTTGGTTTAATTAGTTGTGTATGAAGCAGAGAAGAAAACAGCCTTTCTCCTCCCTCTCTCTTTCATCGTCACTCTTTCTTCCTGTTTTCTCTCCTCTCTGGTTTCTGGGCATCTTGTGTTTCACAGTATCTCTTTCTGTGGGTTCAGATACAAGTAACAGAATCCAGTGGTTCCTTCAGTTCAGGGTAGACGTACAGTATAAATATACCAGTGGCTCATGGTCTGTATTTATCAAGTGGTCGAAGTGAAAATGTGGACTTGAGTGAAAGACAAAAACGAAATACTTAAGGCTATTCCCAAAAGTAAGAATAAATGCTTTTTATAATTTTTCTTCTGACTTAAAAATATGTTTACATTTAAGAGAGCTCAGGAGTTTTTTCAGTTGGTCTGTAATGATCAGTAATCCAATATCATTGATGCAAAGTGACTTAAAGGGAGTATCTTAAAGGGACTCTATGTAAGAATCAGAGATTGCTTGTTAACAGCGACACCTGTGGCCGTTAAGCCAACGAAAGTCAGCGTCCTGTTGCTCGTGCTCGCGCTTGTGCTCGCTCTACATAGACATGAACGAGCATCGCTCAAAACAGTGAGGCGACACACGTCAGCTAAAACCACAATATCACTCTATATTTTGCCTGCTTGGCAGTAATGTTAGCTGACCATACGAAGGTCTCGCCATGAATCACTGCTGATACTGTGTTTCCTGCTTCAGCCTCCCGACCGTGGATTAGTTGACACTGTTTTGCAGGACGGGCTTCACTTGATATAACTTTGCGGTTTTGGAGCTTCTGTGTAGTTTGTGTTGGAACAGCGTAGCCACACACGAGCGCGCATGGGACACCGACCCGCAATGATTTATAAGAGTGTAAGTGTAAGAAGTTACAAACAGTACCTTTAAATTTAAGATACGCTAAAATTCCCACGGCACGTCTGTTTCACCATTTACGTCCAAGTGCACCTCCTTCTTAAACATTCAAAACCCAAGACCCAAGCCAAGTTCCTGTGTCCTGCTTGCCACCTGCTGATTAAAGTGAAGAGGGTTAGCCCCGAAGTTAGTGACAACTAACTGTTTCTTTAGAGCATTTTTAAAGGATAGGATGAGTGATATTATTTATTTTTCCTTGTTGCCAACAAATCCCATGAAAAGACCAAACCAACAGTGAGTGCATATACTATATAACATATACAGTATAGTCTATAACAAGTGTTGTTTGTGTATCAAAGCCTCTCTGTGCCATAGAGCTCCACTGTTGTTCAGAAACTAAACACATCAATGAGCCACACTGTTGCACTGGTTGACATGTTCCTTCATTACCATGAACACACACACTGTTGTTTATTTAGATTCAATCCCACATACACCGTCCTGCTGCCCCAAATACTCACTAGCGCACCAAATGTGGATTCATCCGCCGCTTAAATTGGTCCCTAAGAAATGGAACATTTCCTTCTGTTTGAGTAGCGTTTGTTCAAAACTACAGTGACTAGCTGTTTTAGGCCATGAATGAGCCTTTTTTTAAAAAAAAATGCAACGATATACAGTATTTATGAGATGTTGAAGATTTACATCTTCAGTATCAACCAATGGGCTTAGAGCTGAGAGCCACAGACAGGAAGTTAAAAAGTTGACAGGTAGACTAACACATTGTTGTACTTGTAATGGGATTTAATTCTCAGAACTTAAATAAATGTGAATATTAAGTATTCAGGTTGGTCTCATACATTGAACAAATTAAGTTATAACAAATATGTGAGAGGTATTTCAGAGCCAACAAGCCAGCTACTCAGCCGGGCCTCTGTGTGTTTGTAGAACCGGCCTGGTGAAGCGCCAGCCAGTCGACCCAGTCGGTCAGTAAGCTGGTGTCAGTCTGTCTCATTGTAGCTGTGTGAACATTCCTCTGTGTGGCCCCTTTTGGCCTTTGCTCTCATTAACACAGAGGCTCGACCAGGAGCCGGGGGCCCGACAGAGAGAGGAGGGGCCTCGCACTGTTTCACCAACATTACTCAGGGTCTGGTTTCTCCTCACAAAGAGAGAGCAGATTCTGAACATACTGATCTGTGCATAGGAGCACAAGATGTGTTCATGCTAGACAATCCCAGTATGTGCATACAGCAGACCGGCTGCTTCTCTCCTGTAAAGGCCGGTTATACTTCTGCGTTAGCCTGACGCGCACCTCCCCAGAAATGTAACGCCGACGCTGACTGCAACAACCGAGATCTCCTCCTACGCATTTCCGTATGCTCCTTCTCTCTCTGGTCTTCTCTCTTTTCCGCGTTGCAGTAATTTCAGTAAAAGTAACTGTTGTTCAACATTTATTAGCTCCAACTCCAACATGATCTGCTCAGTTTAAGTCGCCCATTGTTTAAAGTCATAGACTGCATATAAGAAGTGGACGTAGACACCGTCACCGACATCACCCATTGGTTTGTGGACTGCCGTTTTGAAGCCTCGAGTTCGACATTTTGGCCGTCGCCATCTTGGTTCCTTGCAACCAGAAGTGACACGAAAGGGTGGAGCTAAGTACAACCGAACACTGAATAAGACATTTTTAGGCGACCAAAATGTTACAATTAACTTTCATGAACTGAAAACACACTGTGAAAGGGTTAAAGTTCTTAGGCGAAAACAAGGACAACTCCCAGACCGGACAATGCCGTGGTAGCGACCTGTCAATCACAAGGTAGCCACGACCTAAAGCATACCCTGCTTTATGGTCTATTTGACTCTAAATGGGACCATAATTTACTAAATGAACATCATGCTGTATTGAAGAAGACTTGAAACTAGTGATTGAGACCATAAACTCATGTTTACAATGTTTACTGAGGTAATAAATCAAGTGAGAAGTAGGCTCATTTTCTCATAGACTTCTATACAATCAGACTTCTTTTTGCAACCAGAGGAGTCACCCCCTGCTGGCTATTAGAAAGAATGCAAGTTTAAGGCACTTCGCATAGGCTTCACTTTTCAGACCCGGAGGTAGCCCACTGTTTGAAGTACATGAAGAAACTCAACATAGTAGTATAGGAACCCAACCGCCAACTGGCGTTTTGGCGGTATAATTGCACAGCCATGCAGACACACCAGCTCACAATTATAAATGCTTACAACATAGGCCACTTGCGTAGGTTACAGCAGAACCTATGTGCAACTATAAATCAGCCTCAACTGTCAGAGAAGTGCTGGTGTTTTTCTTAGTTATTCAACCCATCCACCCCCCTCTCATTAACAAATCTCTCATCTCTTGGTGAGTCATCAGTACAGCGCTCTCTGCGGAGCGTAGGAGGACACCAGCCACTTTGCCTTCTCTTCCCTCGCTACCATGAAATCTCTGCCTCCGTTTCCCTTTGTATCTGTTTTTCTGTCCTCATTCTCCCTTCTTTCGTCCTTTCCGTCTCTCCGTCTGTTTATTGCGGAGGAGGCTCACTGGTTAAAAATAGTGTCCCGGTTTTCAGCATAGGCTGTTATGCATTATCTGTCATCCTGTCTTTGCTCAGATGGAACGTTAATGACATCCAACTCCAAACAACTCTCAAAAAATATGATTCTTTCCTGGAATTAGTTAACCATTCCTCTCCTTATCGATAATCTCATTTCAGTTGATCATATCATTTCAATAAAAATTGTCCTAAAACAGTGATAATGAAATTATTATCACCATTTCCAAGAAACCAAACTGATTCAATTATCCAATGTTGGATCCAACAGTCCAACATTCAAAGACTGTTCACTTTACGTAACAGTGTTTTTTTCCTTTTTTTAGCCCACTTACTTCTAATCACATGTGCTGCACATGGTCAAAAGTATGTGGACACTGCTGTCCAAATACTCTGGCTCTGATTTCCTGGTTTGGATCTCTTTCTTCCGACGAATAATCTCAATTCTGCAGCATTAAGATATATCTATAAGATATTTAATCATGATTAATCGCATGATTTTCCATAGTTAATCATGATAAATCACAAATTAATCACACATTTTTTTTATCTGTTCAAAATGGGAGTGGGCAAATATGCTTGCTTTATGCAAATGCATGTATATATTTATTATTGGAAATCAATTAACAACACAAACTAATGACAAATATTGTCCAGAAACCCTCACAGATACTACATTTAACAAAAAAAAATGCTCAAATCATAACATGGCAAACTGCAGCCCAACAGGCAACAACAGCTGTCAGTGTGTCAGTGTGCTGACTTGACTATGACTTGCCCCAAACTGCATGTGATTATCATAAAGTGGGCATGTCTGTAAAGGGGAGACTCGTGGGTACCCATTGAACCCATTTTCATTCACATGTCTTGAGGTCAGAGGTCAAGGGACCCCTTTCAAAATGGCCATGTCAGTTTTTCCTCGCCAAAATTTAGCGCAAATTTGGAGCGTTATTTAGCCTCCTTGCCGACAAGCTAGTATGTCATGGTTGGTACCAATGGATTCATTAGGTTTTCTAGTTTCATGTGATACAAGAGCCCGCTACAACCTAAAAGGTTGTTGTGAATGCGTTATGAAATTAGTGGCGTTAAAACAAATTCACCTTAATGCATTATATCGGGTTAAATTTGACAGCCCTATGCAGCATACAATGAGATTTTAGACAACAATGTGCTTCCCACTTTGTTTCAACTTTGTTAGTGTTTGTCCCTTTCAACATGAAGATCCCTCCGTGTATAAAGCCAGCCCCATAAAGAAATGGTTTTCCCAGTTTGGTGTGGGAGAATTTGACCTCAACCCCACCCAACGCCTTCAGGATGAACTGGAACACTGACTGTGAGCCAGACCTTTATCACCCAACTGCTCTTGTGTCTGAAAGGGAGCAAATCCCTGCAGCCAGGTTCTAAAATCTGGTGGAAAGACTGAAGCCAGAGGCTGTTTGAGCGGCACATTAATGCCCAACGATCACATTTAGGTGTAATGTTTACGTGTCGTCACATTTGAGAAGACGAAGCCAGTGAATGTTGAATAAGAAGAAACCTGCCCGTATTTGAACTCATTATGTCGAATAAATAATCATCTAAAGCCTCTGATCAGTGCGCTCATAATTAATTCATCCATAAGCAATAATAAAACATGAACCACAGATTGCGTGTGTGTGTGTGTGTGTGTGTGTGGTGTGAACACACCCTCTTGTTTTGATTAGAGCGAGCGAGGCTGTGGCGGCGAACACAGTGCAGCGGAGTGAGGGAGGCGGAGCGCTCGTCGTCCCTCCATTCATTGCGAGCAAAGTCTCTGTCTTCTGCTCACGCCTCCGCAGAGAGAGAGGTATAGAGAAGGGAGAGAGAGAGCGATGAAAGAACGGGGGAGGAGTCACAGCATGTGAGCATACTGACACATCAGAGAGAGCAAAGAAAGCAACAACAGAAGAGACAGAGAGATTTGAAGAGCAGCAGCAGGAGGAGAGGAAGGAAGGGATCTGCCTGCTCGGAGGCCACATCTGCACTTCCCTTCAGAGGGGAGGACAACGATATCTCCACTCGTCCTTCCTCCCTCGTTCCCCCTTCTTGCGTTCTAACCCCTCAGCTGTGCCGGATCTCCTCCTTCCTGCAGCCTTCTGGAACAACACCAAAGATTGCGAGAGATGCAGGGGAGGACGCAGAAGAGGACGGCGGAGATGAAGAGATGACTAGTGTGTGTGTGACAGGCTTGCATGTAGAGGCGACAGTTGCGAGCGTGTGTGTGTGGGAGTCCCCGATCTCCTGCCGGCTTTAACTAGATGGAATCTGGCCCGGCCGGTTGGCATGGAGATGGATGCGAGGTGCCTCCTCGCTCAGTGGACCGGTGCTAGCAAACAAACAACCTCTTGTTTTCTCTCGTCTCCTCTCCGTATCGCCAGGCGAGTCCAGCAGCGTTAAGCGTGGGCAGTGTGTGTTATTGTTTCTTTGGATTCCCTTTTCTCTTTTTTTCCCAAACAGAAACTAAAAGTGATTGAGAGAAACTCTGTGGACTCGCTCATAAATCCACATGACTGACGCCCCCATTCAAAGAAACTCTTGAAAGCCTGCAGTGTGTTTTTTGCAGCGATTCCAGCACCCCGTTCGGGACAGTTCGGCTAAGCCAGAGGGCTGCAAGCTGGTGCTTTCCCCATTTATGTTTTGCCTCCCCTTAGTCCTCTTCTCCCTCCCTCCGTCCATCCCCTGAGGCCCCATTGTCATCATTAATTTCTATTGCGAGTCGCCCATGAATAATGGAGGCGGTGGAGTCTCCTCTGGACTAGTGCCTTAAGGGGTGGGAGGCGTGAGGAAAAAGGAGAAGACAAGAGAACGGAGGGTTAGAAAGCAGAGAAGAAGAGCCGAGCGCTGGAGTGTACTCTCTCTACCTCTGTATGAGAGCGAGGCGGAGGGGTGTGTCCAGCGCCGAACGGATGAATGGAAGAGCAGCCGACGGAGGCAGAGCTCAGGAACAACACGTGCTCTGACGACGAAAGAGAGGAGAGGACGATCCTCAATCGTTTACATCCAGACCGCACCTTCCTCTACAACCAGCTGGAATAAACAAAAGAGATAAAGGAAGGAAAAAAGCAGATCCAGAGCCTTTTCCCTGCTTTAAATCTTCTTCTCTACGGTGTCTTCTTGTTTGTCTTTTAGAACATTTGTTTGAATGATTCAGAAATGGCGAAATGGGATATCCCTGAAGCTTTGGGTTTTACATTTTTGATCCACTTTAATTAGAATCTCACTCATTTAGACACCAGTTCTCTTTTGAAGGAATGCTCTTCAAAGAACCAAACCAGATCTGCTCAACTGGAGACTCGTTTGAAGGAAAAACAAGGCTTGTAGAGCTTTTTACAGACCTGGGAAATGAGGCCAGTTTTGAAAAGAGGACAGTCTCTTAGATAGACAACAACTTGCTTGGCAACTCCAATCTGTTTTTGGATGACATGGCCTTTTGTTGACAGTCGATGGACAAAGTAAGGAGGGGGTTGTAATGTAACTTCCTCCACGCGGACAGACTTTCTGGAAAGTGCCTGAACTTTGTATCTTTGTAAAAAGGAAACCAAAAAAGGAAGAAAAAAAAAAAGATACCCGAGCTCACAGAATCATGGATGACTCCAGTATTTTGAGGCGCAGGGGACTGCAGGTAAGAACTGGTTTGTTTCTCAAAGAGTGGAGCTCAGGATTCCTCTGTAGTTCACAGGGTTCAAAGGTCACGGATTGGGAATTTGACTTGGAGCGATTGATTGGGTAAAGGGCGAAAAAGGAAAAAATCTAAGCAGGAAAACCCATTCAGCATGTTGCTTACTAAGACTTCTGGACACAGATTTTTTTGATACAGCTTCATTGCTCAAACGCACACTCTAACAGTAACACTCCTTCACTCTATCACATTTCCAGCTGGTATGAGGAAAGAAAGCATACCAGCACTCTTAACACACATGCATACTCTCTCTCACGCATGCACAGCATTTCACCAGACCTATCCAGTATCCTTCTGGTGGTAAATGGTAAATGACGCCACAGCCCAGCGAGCAACAACAAGCCTTCATGTATCAAAACGCACAGAAAGATACACTGTCATATTTACTGTATATCAGGCCTTTACAACTTTAGAAACGCATTAAACGGAACGTATTAGCATCTTTTAGCTCATTATCTAATTAGTTGTTCCCACCTTTTGAGTCTTTTAGTGGTTGCCAATTTGACTGGGATGTACATCGGCTTAAAGAGCATTTTATCACTTTGTTTGAGCTTGAACACATCAGCGCACATATTCAAAATATGCATTCAAATCCAGTTCCTTTAAGTCATTTATTAAGCAAAAAAGCCAAACAAAAGCTGGTTCCAGTTTCTCAAATGTGAAGATTTGCCACCTTTCTCTGTTTTATACCATTGTAAACTGAATATCTTTGGCATTTGGACTGTTAGTAGGACAAAACAACCATTATAAAGACTCACCTTGGGCTTTGGGAACTTTCAAGGGGCATTTTTTACCATTTCATGTCATTCTTTACACTTAAGCATCACTAGAATATTGATTTGGCAAATGAATAACTAGCAGGTTTGTTTAAAAAAAAAAAAGACACTTAAAATGTGCTTGTTACAAATGATCTTTTACACTCTACACGCTAAACTATGGTATTATGTTTTATTATGCTAATTGCTTAATTAGCTACAGTATCTCAAAGCATGTTTCAAGCCTTTGCATGTTGATTTTTTTTATTCTCAAATATATGGGAACCAGCGGCTTCCTGGAAGGTATGAAGACCACATCAAAACAAAACATCTAAAACACGGTGTCAAATGGTCCACTGACAAGACATAAAAAAAGAAATGTGATTTGAAGTAAATGAACTAAAACATGCAAAAGCTTTGAAATCATTTCAATCAGTATTTGGATGAGAATGTGAGAGAAAATGTCAGTGGCACATTTATCGACTGTTTTTATTTTTCCATTCTTGCATTTATCAGACGTTGTCATCCCAGCTTCGTGCTCTCAGGGTTTTAGGGCTGTAGATGGAGAGGCTCCAGTAATGTTGAGTCAGCAGCAAACACCAGTCTCCCCCCTCACCCCCTTCTCAACCCCCCTCACGCACCCCCTGAGAGAGGGTGGGGAGTGTTTCGTGTGTTTGAGTCAGGTTTAGCACACAGCCTCAGATAACCTCTTTCTCATCAGCACCTCCCTCGCACTCTGAAGCCGCCAGGAGAAATGAGAATGTAAAGATCTGCGCACACTGAAACACTGTGTTCTAAATTTACAATGTTTAAATAGCTTAGGGTGGAGCCGAAGTAGGCCTCGAATGAGGACATCAGGCACTGAGAGATGACCTGGATTTGCTGAGATTCCAGGACTTCACTGCACCTGTTTAGTCTCAGCTTTAACTTCCAGACACAGGTTTCGCAATGTGATTGTTTCTTAAATCAAAACAATGAAGCATTGTTGAATTTAAACTACTGTATTGTCTTAAGTCATTTTTAAGGTTACATCATATTTAACTCTGAAATAGCAGGTCTAAAAAGTGCTGTGTGCTGGTTAAAGTTTAGTCTTGGAATAGGACTGTTTTTGTTGGCCTTGGTCTTGACTCAGTCTCCGGTTTACTGGACTCTTGACTTGGACTTGACTATGTTTAGTCTTAGCCGGGTCTGTATTCATGTGCAATAGTGTTGGCAGTGTATACATTTCCGCTCTACAGTGCTCAAATATGGCGGTAACAGCTGATAACAGCGTCCCGACCATCGGCGCCGTTGCAGAAGCGTAGCACCCTGAGCTGTACGGAGGCAATAGAAATGCTCCCAATCGTGCAGTTTGCACCTTTAAGGATTTTAAGCAAATTGTAAAAAAAAAGCAACCAAAATTAGTTATGTAAGGTTTTGTTTTAGGCTTGTGACAGGGTTTTCCATATAATACACGCTTGTGGAACACGGTTCATTGCATTACACACTCTGATTACTATATTTTGATCATTTCATATGTGATTTTGCATGGAGATGCTTATCAATATTGGAAAAAAACATCTATCCTTAGGGTAGTCATACTACTAGTATCACTAGGGGTTGACATGAAGATATAATTGCACATCATCTGCATAGAAATTAAAAGATATATGATTTCTACCTATTATGTGACCAAGGCAAAGAAAATGGAGAAAGAGATAGGGCTCAGAATCGACCCTTGAGGTACACCACAAGTGGTTAGTTTATGCTGTATGTTGATTGTGATTGGTGAACTGTATTTTTACAGGTTAGGTGAAATCCCAAACCTTCAACTCACATCATCAAAGTCATCAACAACTCTTTCTTGATCTTCTTTAATCTCATTTTTATTTTACATTGCAAACTTCAATGCAGCAGTACTTTGTTTCATGGGTATACATGTGTAGTTATGTGATCCAGTACGTTTTGCTGCAATAAAAGGCTACATCACATCTACACTGTCCACAAAAGTGTTTATAAATGACACTCTAGAGCTTGGACACATAAAAATATATTAGCATAGTACAGATGGCATACAGTAGATGAAAGAATATCCTCTCATTTATTAGAGCAGCGTTTTGTTAAGCAGTGGCTTCTCATGTCTTTTCATGCTTTCATGCTAAAACAAAATGCATTATAATTTATGTGGGAAAGGTTCAAAGGTTTGAAGCTTCATTCTGAAACCAGAAGCACATTACCTCGGTAACTGTTACACTTTGTGAAAGGAAATGTGAGTCTTGTTGTGCACATGTGTGTGTTTTTATGGACAGATGATCCCTTTACGTGAAAACTTTGCCAAGCAGACAAACTGAGACGTTGATTGACAACTGCATATTTGTTTGTCTCCACAAAGCAGCTCCGTCTGGGCCTGGTGTGTTTGTGTTTGTTGAGAGGGCTGTCCTCTGGCAGGTTTTCTTTCCGTAAATCCCCTTTTGTGGCTGGATGCCCACAGTTGGCTACCAATACAGTCGGCTGGATGGATTAAAAACATGACCAACAGTCTGAAACCTCTGCCCCTTGAGGCTGCAGTGTTTAATTTAACCATCTACACACTTGTAATTTAGCTAGAACCTTACAGTGGAGATGAAATGTAAAAGTTTGTCCCAAGGGTGATGCAAGAGGAAACGTAATGGGGTCATTGAAATCAAAAGCTTCATCCTCTAGGGAGCAGGAATGTGATCAGGAAATACCATGGCCTTTTAGATTCTTATATTTCTGCTTTGCAGATGGAAATTATGGCCAAAAGGTCAGGCAGTCAACACAATCATCCTCTGGAGTCCATAAATGTCTGGAGCAGCTTTCATGGAGATTAGGCCATTAGTTTTCAAGATGAATTACCATGCATCAGAGTGTTGGGAAACGGACATTTAAGCCTGATGATGAGACTAGAGGAAAGGTCAGGGGAGGTCATCAAATTCACGAATATCCGTACCGAATTTCAAGGCATTGTAGGCAGCGGTTGTTGAGATTATTGCTGCAACAATTACATGATTAATCCCTTTGTTGAGCAACAGAAAATACTTTGCCAACAATTTTAGTAATCAATTAATTAATAAATCAAATAAAATAGGTTTCATCTTCTCCAATGGGATCTTTTGAAGCTTGCCTCCATCTCATAAAGGCCTATTTTCCTTATCTATTACAATGTCTGTCAATCAATCGATTGTTTAAATGTCAGATTATGAACGCCATACACAATTTCCCAAAGTGACCAACCATGAGTCCATAATGCAAATATAGAAATAACAATTATAAACAACAGAGTTAAAACAGAAAATTCCTACATTTGAGAAACTGAAACTGGGAAATGTTTGACATACTGTATTTTCTTGGTAAATTGGTAAAAAATGCTGCAGATGGATTTTTTTGTCGGTACACAAGTTATTTCAGCACTAATGTCATATCATTATAAACTTTAAATATGCAGTATATTATTAATCAATTCATAGAGAAAAATAGAAAGGTAAGTTATGAATAGATAAGTGGATACTGAAAATAATCATTAGTTGCAATGTTAGGTGAGATATCTTACTCTGGATGGATGGATGGATGGATGGATGGATGGATTGATGGATGGATGGACCAATCAACATCACCAGCCTTAGGACTCCCCTTTAACAGGACATGAAAACAGACCAACCCACGCTTACTGCAACATTACATACAGCGCTTCAGTATTGAGGATGCGCCTGTTCTTTGCGTGTCCTTGAAGCCCTGTTAGGTCACGCTACCTTTCATATGCCTCCCGGTCAGATAGCATATAGCCTGAGGTCAGGGGTCACTACTCCATCAGGACTCTATCAGGCTGCTCTGATGGACTGAGGATGAGATGGAGGATGTAGGGCAGAGTGGTGTCTAGAGACCAAACAGAGAGCAGGACTCCACCACTTGACCTCTGCCGTGAGAGACGGTAAAGAGAAAATGTGGTTATAGGGTGAAAGGTCAAACAGATAGCGAGCGTGTTTAGCTTCTAGGTCGGCCTACTGGGGTGGAGGGGGTTCCTGCTTTCTATTTGTAGCTCTCTGTTGTTTCCATTACAGGATGTGGGGGTATAAAGATGGAAATCTGAAGGGAGGAGGGGGTAAGGGACAAATGAATGGCTCCAGGCTGTTCTTAGAGAATTACAGATAACTGAGGAACACAAAGGGCAAAACAATAAAACGGCTTTGTTCAAGACAAGAGCCATTAGTACAGAGGGCTTAAGTGTCTGTACCCACAGGCTGGGTTTGTTATGCCTCTGAGGGGACGGTGGCTGAGCTTAATGGGTGAGGTTTAACTGTTTATCATTTAGGTTTAACTATAGAGTGAAGATGTGTCTATAAGGTTTGATATATTCGCTTTTTACTGCGTACACGTAGGTAAGCTGCTGCTACATTGTTCACATGCTTGCCCACTTATTTTTACTTCACATCCTAACACAGTGCCCCCACTGGTCATGTGCTAATTGCCTCTTTCGGATGCATAGTGTTAATTTCTGAGGATGTGCACATCGCTGTGAATGAGCGCAGGACATGCAGGGTGCCCATCATGCAAATGCAAAAGTGTAATTAGGCAATATCACAAGCCTAATGGTGTCTAACACCTCATGATGAACTGCTGTCCGCAGCAAACCACCGTGCAGTTAATGAGAAAGTAATACAATTTGTAATCTTGACACACACTTTCACACAGAGTTGAATCACCGTCCAGTTTTGTTCTTCCACCGAATACTGCTGACTATCAAACCGCAATATTCCTCTGGTACCAACTGAAATGTAACAGGTTTGAATTAGGGCTGTCAAAGTTAATGCGATAACAACGCATTAATGCAAATTAGTTTTAACGCCACTAATTTCTTTCACGCAACTTGCGATTTTTATGATGTAACAGGCTCAGTTTTAAAGTTAAAGTGAAGATACTGGCATCTTATGAAACTAGAAAATGTAAGGAATCCATTGGTACCAACCATGTAATACTAGCTTGTTAACTTGCGCTAAATTTTGGCGAGGAAAAACTGTCATGGCCATTTTCAATGGGGTCCCTTGACCTCTGACCTCAAGATATGTGAATGAAAATGGGTTCTCTGGGTACCCACGAGTCTCCCCTTTACAGATATGCCCACTTTATGATAATTACATGCAGTTTGGGACAAGTTATAGTCAAATCAGCACACTGACACACTGACAGCTGTTGTTGCCTGTTGGTCTTGTCATGTTATAATTTGAGCATATTATTTTATGCTAAATGCAGTACCCTTGAGGGTTTCTGGACAATATTTGTCATTGTTTTTTGTTGTTAATTGATTTCCAATAATAAATATATACATACATTTGCATAAAGCAGCATATTTGCCCACTCCCATGTTGATAAGAGTATTAAATACTTGACAAATCTCCTTTTAAGGTACATTTCGAACAGATAAAAACATTTGATTAATTTGCGATTGATGGTAATTAAATATTTTAATCGGTTGACAGCCCTAGTTTGAATACTTGGTCAGATTCTTAAGGCATTTTCATATTAGGTACGAGTACAATCCCTCCCCTCTCCACTCCCCCGCCGCTCAGCCTTCACATTAGTATTGTTGTACCTGAGTACACTTGCGTCGTCATCATCATCCACGTGCATTTGTTTATGTTGAGATCAACTGTCCTAGCGGCGAGCATCGTATAACACACTACTTCATTCAAACTCGACAGAAACAAAATAAAACTCACCAAAATCGTCTTGGATAGTCTTTCCAACAATCAGCAACTCTTGTTCGGTTGAAATAAATGTGAAAACATGCCGGCTCTACATTCCGTTTCCCCCGCGGCCTGCCTCTCTTTGCCTGCTGAGCAGCTGAGTGGCTCTCATTCTTCATAGGACCATTAAATTAGTTAAATAATATAACAATCATCGCTCAACCCCCTATGCCTGTTGTTTAAATTTTAAGGACCCTCTCGCCTGCCTTCCGGCTTTGTCACCTGTGGCCATGCGGTTCAGAGGATGAGATCGGCGCATGCTGCGAGCACGTAACCGACAGATTTGGGAGGAGACCCGCGGCGTTGAAAAAAAGCCTGCCCTTTCAAAACTACTCGCTGACTGCTAACGTTACTCATGTTAACTAGCAGTCCACTTCCATGTTTTGATACAGTTGGCTTTCACACCTAATGCGAACCGTACCTGAGTACACATGAACCGTATGAACTGGACTTTGGGGTCAAGTGTACTCGGATGGTTCCCGGGTTCCTGATGTGAAAGCTTCCTTACTTTTAGCAATATTTTCTTTATCTAAATCACACAAGAAACCGGAAATCCCAGAAGTTTTCAAACCTTTTACCTGAGGAAACATTTAATTTTTACAGTAGATACTAAAATCTTTATTCCTTTGACTAAGCTATTAAAAATCATATTAATATCTGGACTGAAACGCTTGCACTGAGGAATTAAATGAAATTGATACCGCGGCTTTTGTTCACCAGCAGTATGTATCACACACATTCAAATATTATCTTACGTGTTTTATATGGAATCAAATTACTTTGTGTTAGCGGTTACTGGAAAGCCAGATCAAATGAGTCAAAACAATCAGACAAAGTGTATACCGTCAGTATAACATGATTCCTTTTGAGTGACGTCATCATTTCACTTTAACAATCTCTGCTTCGACTCGTTTTTCTGTATTTTTAGCACCTCGTTTTCAGATTGCACATTGTCAAGACAGTTTTTCCTTTTGTTTTCCCCTAATACAAACAATATAATGGAACATTACAGTACATGAAATAGCCCATAATGGTGAGGATTGATTCTCTGTAAAATATGTGTGGGTGTCCCATAGCTCGCGCATGTGTGCTGAATGCTGGAGTGTGAGAAGCAGGATTAGTGCGTCCATTCACAGCTCCAACAGCAGCAACAAAAGCTTGTCTGTTCCTGACTGAGTATTAAATCCAGAATCTTTATCGAAGCTCTGTGCTGACATCAGCCTTGTCTGGGTACCAGTCCGCATGTGATCGGCTCCTATCAGGTGGCGTCTGCTTCCATCCCAAATTGCTGTCACATGGATTTAGAGACGATTCATCACCGGCGTACTCTGCGCTCTGCGTCTGCTCTCTCAAATTTCATGGAAATGAAATACAAGCAGGTTTCATGATCTCCTTATTCCTTAGGGACTATTTCTTCTGCAGAGCTGGCTCCAATAAAAACAAGAAAAACAAGAATACTGTTGACAGTGCGTCACATTATCCAGGGTAACAGGGACATTGAAAAGAGATATTCTCCTCTTACCTACATTGTATTGAAGTGGAGACAGAAATCTCAAAACTTGGACAAATAAAAACTTTCTGCAGTCTGAGACTAAAATATGTGAATAAACTTTTATGAATAATTTAAAACTGAGAAAGTTTCTCCATATAAAGCTGCTGTAAAACCAGAGGGAATTAAAGAGTGAGCGGGAGTCTTTACTGCCCGTTAATCAACCAGCGATCAAGAACACAGGGTCCACAGTGAAAGCTCCTGTATGCTAAACATTGACGGAGGCTCACAGGAAGAATACCTCCGTCACACACACAGACCTAATAAACCTTTAGTCACACAAAAGAAAGACACATGCTGAGAAACCATAGCAACTAACACGATAATGTTTTTTTCATTTAGTGTTGAACTGACAGAAAAGCAATGTATACCAATTTTGATAATTGATCTAATTGTTTATCAAGCGAAGATGGGAAACTTTTAGTGGTTCCAGCTGCATTTGTGAGGATTTTTATCTGATTTGTGTTGTAAACCAGGGCTGCCAAAGTTAACGCAATAATAACGCGTTAACGCAGATTCACTTTAGCCACTAATTTCTTTAACACATTAACGCAACTTGTGATTTTTAGGTTGTAACAGGCTCAACTTTAAAGCCAGTATGAAGCTACTGGCATCATCTGAAACTAAAAAAAATCAGAGGAATCCATTGGTACCAACCATGTCATACTAGTTTCTCATGAAAGAGGCTAAATAATGCTCCAAGGTTATTATGTAAATGAAAATGGATTCTATGGGTACCCACGAATCTCCCCTTTACTGACATGCCCACTTTATGATCATCACATGCAGTTTGGGGCAAGTCATAGTCAAATCAGCACACTGACACACTGACAGCTGTTGTTGCCTGTTGGGCTGCAGTTTACCATGTTATGATTTGAGCAGATTATTTTATGCTAAATGCAGTACCTGTGAGGGTTTCTAGGCAATATCTGTCATTGTTTTGTGTTGTTAATTGATTTCCAGTAATAAATATGTACATACATTTGCATAAAGCAAGCACATTTGTCCACTCCCATGTTGACAAGAATATTAAATACTTGACAAATCTCCCTTTAAGGTACATTTTGAACAGATAAAAAAATAATAAAACAAAAATTAATTAATTTGCGATTAAACGCGATTCAATATTTTAATCGATTGACAGTCTTAGTTCTAAGTACTAAAGACAAGAAGCCAGTCAGAGGCATATATCAGACTGTAGCAAACGTTTTGTCATTGCAGTTGGGAACCAAATACTGCGCCATAGTAGCTGATTCAATCCCAAACTGACTCAGAATGTGAAATGATTTGAGACTGCTGAATGTTTTATCAGCTTTCTACAAAATGCAACCTTTAGGTTCGGCTCACAGCACTGAACAGGATTTGAAATTTTGAAGCTGGACCTGAAATGCACCTTGGGAGTCACAGTTGACTTCTCTACTTCAGTTTTTATCGCCACAGGCTTTGACCTTTTTATCAAAGAGCCAGATTTGTTCTCCTTTTGTACTGATCATTTAACCAGATGAGTTTCATGTCCATCCAAGACTTGGATTGCTTTAACTATTAGTCAACTCGCATTGTCACTGAGTACATGAACCAGAGAATCCTGGACACCTGAAACTACTCCTCCCACCTCACAACTCTACAGTATATCTTTGGGTTTTTGTCTGTTAGTTGGACATAACAAGCACTTCAGCGTCCCGGTGTATTCCAGGTCGCTTGGTAGCCCTTATTAAGAGGAATGTGGCAGTCTATCTACAGTATAGCAGTTTAATGACACATATAAATCTTAGAGTGACAAACCAGAGTACCTTAGTGGCGTTTAATATGTTCAACCTTCACATGTTTTTCTATTTCACCCCACTCAGCTTTTTTCTTGTGCTTCTTTCTTTTGCTCATTATCTTTATTAATTTTCTCCGAAACTTTTTATTGATCTCGTTGACTCTCGCACTTTTCCCCGCTCTCTTTTAATCATACACTATATAGGCTATAAGTTGTAATGGTGCCCTGTGGAGGCATGGCTCTCAGGATGATGGAGAGATTCTGCTCCTTCCCTCCTCCACCTCTTCCTTCCTCTCCTTCTCCTCCTCCTCCTCCGGCCACAGTCGACTGAGCGCGCCGCTCTCCCTCCCTCGCTCTCAGCCTTGTGAAATATTGATAACCCTGAGGTACCCAGGCTGAGAGAGGGGAAAAAAAAAAAAATACATTTCACTTTTCCTTCTATGGCTTTAACCCCTGCACGGCCTGGCTTATAGCTCAACAGCTCTGGGTAATCTCGCCATGATGGGTGAGTGTGTGAATGAGAGATTTAACAAACCCAGATGAGGCTAATGACAAAATCCAGCCAATTAAAAGAAAACAAGCAAACCTGCTTTATGGATTAGGGGTTATTAAAAGTGTTGGGTTCACTGTGAGCGGACCGCAGTCCTGCCGGAGCTCCTCTGGGAGCGTTTGATTGTGTTGTGTTGGTGATGGCTTGTCCGCGGGTGCTCCAGACTAATGAAGCAGCAGGCAGGGACAAGGGGTCTCTGGCCTGCAGACGCTCGGTCAGCTGGTACGGCTTAAGGTTGAATATTATCAAGGAGACCAATGAGATGGCCTCAGAGCTCATCCAGGTAAGACTCAGGACATTAGGGTGTTTTCCATTAAACTAACGCGCTTCCTCAAATGAACCTGTCAGCAGTAATTTTAGTGTTGTAGCTGGTCCTGCTGGAAGTAATATTAACTAGGCCTACTTCTTATACTCTGTGAAATTTAAAGCTAGAATCATTTATGATGTTTTATAAGATGATCTTGTTTTTTTGTTTCTCTCAATGCACATGACACAGCAATACTGTAGACATACAGCTAAAAGCAAGGACAACAAAGCTGGACAAAAGTAAAACAGCTTTTTTTATGTGCGATTCATTTGCATGTCAATATATTTTTTAGAACTGTTGTTTTTCTCATGAATGATTTCACACAGAACGTGAAAATTACGAGATGAAAAAGCGGCATATTCTTTTTTCGTAACGAGGTCGATTTTTTGAGCTTTGACACAACTAATGAAGGCATCAACCAATCACGTCGTGCGGAACGAGTTGAGTTGCTCCCATATATATGAAACAAAAACACGGAGGCTCCGTAGTCCGAACCAAGATGACAAACTTTCAACCTCGATGAAGGCAGCGCACTATGTTCTTGTTGTTTATTCGTCACACCCCCGGTGTGTAAAGGCCTTAAGAAGTTCGAACGGTGTATGAGAACAGCCTGACTCATACCAAGAGGTAACTGGAAAATGAACACTATGTACAGGATAAGAACTTGTTTTATTTCATCCTCAACTACAGTGCTTGAGCAAATGTACTTAGTTACTTTCCACCGCTGAATATTACACGGAGGAAAAGGGCTGATGAACAAGTTTAGGTTCTATGAGTTCACGTCAAGTTTCTCAGAAACTCTACAGAAACATCTTCTTCCCTCCAGTTGTTGATTTTCCCTCTCCGGAGCTCTTATCCTTGTGCCTTTCTGCTCCTCGTGGTCAATCGATACTCTGCCCATTAAGCGGTGCAATAACTTGTGACCCGGTCCACTGTTCTGCTGAAATCACTGCAGCTGCTGCTTATCAAGAGCCCAGAAAATCCGCTGCTATGGCTGCTCAGCACTATCTGACAATGCAGAGAGCTATTAATGGACTGTGTGTGCTCCGAGAAAAATGGACGTAATTTGTGCCAGCTTCCTGTTAGTCTATCAATAAAGCAGACGTGTACCGTAGAGGACAAAGAGTATTTAATGCTGTCGGCTGGAAGGTTCGGCACTGATTGATTAGCAGTGATGGAGCTACATTTCCCCATATTGAAATAACCTTGTCTCATAAAGTAGAGTTACCCCGAGCATTGTCCTGATTTGTCTTCATTGAACACTATAAAGAAAGTCGTCTTTGGGTTTTTGGACTAGTGTTCAGACAAATCGAGCTGTTGAAGACGTCACCCTGGGCTCTGAGAACACATGATAGATGTCTTAAGGCTGGCACACACTAAAAGATTTTTCAAATCTTGACAGATTTTGAAAATGTGAGAGTTCTGTTGGAGATCAATGCTTGACCTTAACTATTCAATACCAATGCCTAACCTTAACTATTAGGGATCAATGCCTAACCTTAACTATTCAAGATCAATGCCTAACCTTAACTATTCAAGATCAATGCCTAACCTTAACCATTCGAGATCAACGCCTAACCTTAACTATTGTAGATCAATGCCTAACCTTAACTATTCAAGATCAATGCCTAACCTTAACTATTGTAGATCAATGCCTAACCTTAACTATTGTAGATCAATGCCTAACCTTAACTATTCAAGATCAATGCCTAACCTTAACTATTGTAGATCAATGCCTAACCTTAACTATTCAAGATCAATGCCTAACCTTAACTATTGTAGATCAATGCCTAACCTTAACTATTCAAGATCAATGCCTAACCTTAACTATTGTAGATCAATGCCTAATCTTAACTATTCAAGATCAATGCCTAACCTTAACTATTCTAGATCAATGCCTAATCTTAACTATTGTAGATCAATGCCTAACCTTAACTATTCTAGATCAATGCCTAACCTCAACTATTTGAGATCAATGCCTAACCCTAACCATCTCACAAGAGTTTCCCCAACTTCTGGGTTCCCTTCTAGTCACTACCCCGCCAAGACAGTGGTGGTTGTCCTTCCTTCTTCAGTCAGCTTAGTTCCCAATTGGCTATCGTTCTTTCCCACGTGACTGCATCATCGGCTGTCTCACACCTCACACCACAGGAATATCTGGAAAGATAATCTTTAGAACCTTCAAAAAATCTGGCTCTGATGACGATCGTCGGGAGGGGGGAATTCGGGCCCAAAATCGACTTGATTCTCGTGTAGTGTGTACCCGGCATTATGAATTTTTTTGGCATACATTAAACAATACAAAATCTGTAATTGGTAAGAAAAATAGTATCAGTTGCACCCTGAGTTTGAGTCCCACAGTGAGACTGGATTGCTCACTAGGAGCCCTGGACTCAAGTTCAAAAACCGTCACACTACATTATAATTACATATTTCGTGGCACATTGTCATTCTGGCAGCTTCTTTTCTCAGTTGAACCCCCATAACACTTCTCTGCATGGTTCCACAACCATCCCACTTTCTTCTCTTCACCCTCCTCCTCCCCCTTCCCCTCCTTCATCTTCCTTTTATGTGTCGTCCTGCGGGCAGACATCTCTCGACATGATAAAAGCTGAAGCCCAGAGGGTGGCAAGCCTGCTGCCATCCTGGCGTCGAAGTTTAAGAGAGAGAGACAGAGGGGAGACGGGAGGAAAGTGGGAGCCTGAGTGTGAGAGATGTACAGCTCTGTTTGACTTATTGTAATCACCAACAATAACGTCACGGCTGAAAGAGGAAAATCATAAAAGAATAAAAAGGAGGAGACAGCACAGCTCTTTGTGTGCTTCCCTCATCTATGAAAGTCAGACACACTGGATGCTTGTTGCTTGAACAGAATTGATTTTTTATTCTTATTCAAGATTTTGTGGGTTACTCTGAACAAACTGCATCTTATTCCTAAGTGAGCCTTTCCTCTCACATTCACGCTGAGAAAACTCAGTTTTTTTTTTGTTTTCCTGAAATTCCCACGCACTAATTAGTTAACTAATGTAAAGCACACAAAGTTGCCTGCTCAGCTGAACCATCACATCATCAGATAGTTACAAGATCAGTGGTTCCCACAGTGGATGCCACAACCCAGGGTGCTGCAAGATTTGTTAATTTCCATTTCTTTATTTTAGTTTTTTTTGTCGTTTCCATACATAAAATAAAACCTACGTTTTAATGTTACTTTTGTGAAACATATCAAAACACAAAAAATATAAATATCAAAATCACCATATTAAAAATCCTGATAAATATGCACGTCTAATTAAAACCAAACTTATCAGAAAAATAAACACTTGAACATACATCAGCGTGATAAGAACTACCTAAAATGACAGAAACCAACTTAGGGAAAAATGTATTTGACGTGTACGTTAAGTTTTTAAGTTTGGCCTGATTTATGACCTAGACTGCAGCCAGCCACCAGGGGGCGATCAAGATTTTTTGGCTTCAGTTCTGGGGAGCTGTCATGACATCATCTTTATATACAGTCTATGTTTGATACGGGTGAAGGTGCAATATCCCAAAAAATATTTGTTTGATACTATACTTGGAGAAATATGAACATATACAGTATATATATATATATGAATCTTTTAATTGGTAATGATCTCTGAAACTTTTGTCCTTGACAGTTGTTAGCACGACATATTTCAGTCAGGTCCAATCTGTGTAACTCTCCTATAACTCAGCTCTGGAAGCACAATGATGCTGTCATTTTAACCTTCATGAAAACTTCCCCTCACCAACTTTTTCTTCCCACAGTTGTTTATGTAACCTCTCTGTTTTGGAATGCACCGCAAATCTGGTAATTAATTACCCATGGCGCATTGCGTCAGCTCAGCAGATGTACCCCCGGTTCGTCCCGGGGGTTTGTGAGAGCAGCCGGTGTTTGTGGCCAATCACGATGAAAGATTGTGCAGCTGATGCAGCTGGAATGACACCAGGAGCTCGTCAGGGGAAACATTCCCTGACTTAAATATCCGATGGGGAAGTTTCTCATCGCTAACATAATCAGATGTGTCCTTCTTGTCAAGTGCGGGTGGATTCAGAATTCATACGACACCACACAGAGTGTTATTGTCGGAAAAAAAATGCTGAATGCCAAGATGTGTGTGCATGGGTGGCTGGGGAATGAGAATGGGTGGAAGTATGAAGCATTGTTAAACCCATTTCTGCTCCACTGTCAGTCAGATAACTGTCATTTCAACAGTTTATTATCATCTTTTCTGCAGACAGATATAGACAGACAGAACAAAAGGCCACACTGCAGCAGATCTGGGCCTAGACTCACAGCCTTGTACATGATGAGCCTTCTACAGCAACAAAGACTTGCACAACAAAAACTGACAAATAGCAGCACTCCTCTAGCATTAGCTGTAGCTTTGACATCTCCTCCGCTGACACTTAGAGGACACTGAGTCACTTGTAGAGAGTGACAAAGTGACAGAATGAGTACAGTGTGTCTGAATAAGGGCAATACTCATCAGTCCCAGTAGGCGTCACCTGCCCTGACATCTCAAGTCAGTCTGACTCCTTCTTCTTCTCTCTGCCTGAACTGTTCAGGAAACAACGCAGAACCCACCATCCAACACAAGGGAATGTTTTTTTTTCTCATTTATCCAGGATTCATCCCTACGTGCCTCCACCTGAATGCACAGTAAATTGAAATACTAAATCCAGCAAGTTTTCAGATGGCCATGGGTTCATCCTTAAAGAGGACCTATTATGCTTATGTACTTCTTCCCTTTCCTTTAGTGTGCTATATCGTTTTTTGTGCATGTAAAAGGTCTGCAAAGTCACAAAGCCCACGCCAACGGGAGTTACTCTCCCCCACAGAAACACTGCTCCAGAGCTGCCCGAAACACCTTGCTTGAAGTCCTGTCTTTTCTTGTGTAACGTGGAGGCAAGGCTCTGCGCCCTACTTCGTAGTGAGCAAATATCTTATCATGTGAAGGCAGTTTAAGACTCAAACTCAGGACAACAGTGTGCATGTACAAATGCTCTACGTCAACACTGGCTTCATTCTTGGAGAAGACGGATCTCCTGAAGTGTGAATTGAAAGTTCGAAACTTGGTGAAAGTTCCCGAGGTGTTATATAGCAGACTGTGAACTGCATGTGCCCTAATAAGAGTCCCCTCGGGGGTCAGGGATTGTTTAGATGCCGAGTTAGATACTGTAAAGCCACATTGAGCCACAAGAGCAGGTTAAACACAGCTTAGAGGGCTTAGCTGGACTTTGGCTGTTGGCTGCCTCTCTTGTTGTTTGTTCTAGAAAAAGAGAGGGATGGATGGATGCATTAAGGGGAGTGAGAAGGAGAGTGGGAACAGGAGTTCTGTTGTTTGTTTTCTGTCCCACATCTACCAGCTCTTGTGCTCAGGCTTCTCTCCCTTTCTCTAAATCTTACTCTTTCTTTCTCTTGTCTAAGTCACACACTGTGCATCACTCCCTTTCTCTCTATTTCTCCGTGTCTCCCGCCAGCAGACTGGATTAGCCAATTAGAAACAAGCTATGAGCTCATCCGGTAGCCACGGCGACCGCTGAGAGAACAATATGAGCTCATCCTTTGAACAGAGAGAGTGAGAGAGTGACCTGTAACCATAGAAGCACTTCACATCAGCACTAGAGCCAGCTGGTCAGAGAGACAGGCAGGCCTTCACACGTCAGTACAAACACTGTAGCATCATGTCAGAAATATGCCGTTTAAGTCTGAGAGATGGGGGACTGGAACATGGGCGGAGAGAAGAAGCAGGGAGCTTAAAACACACCTACATGTGCACACATATGAAGTTATCTTTGTGACATTTTGGTGTTTTTATTCGATAGTTTTACAGTATAGATACAGATAGGTAGGGAGCCAACACGCAGGTTCATATAACTCAACTTAAAGTATCTGCAGATATCACGTATCAGTCTAATACCAGTGTTAACCACAATGGAACTCATCAGGATCATTTGGCAGGTCACTGTGACTTAATGGATGTAAATGATTTTGGAAACGATGATTCTTTCTAATGACATTGACAAAAGAACTGTTTAATATGTGGATCGTCACTTCATAGCAGATACTTGAGCCACTTTATAAAGTCAGTAGTATTGACAAATCTGATCAGTGCATTCCTACAGTTGTATACAGTATGTGTATTAACCACTTTATTTGTGCACATTAATGGCATTACTTGACTCTTGGTTGGATTAAAATACATATATTTGCCAGTCATCTCAGGGTGTGATGGTACTTATATTTGTACCAAACTGTTTTGTCAAGGACTTTTGGTTCGGCACATTTTCCTCAGCTCGGTGCACCTTTTAAACCAAATAATTACTGTTGAAATAGCTTAAGCCTCGTTACCACCTCTGTGAACGTATGCGAGTCAACTGGAAGTTCATTCATCCCTATGGGAATCTCCGTGATCTCTGATGTTTTTGCAAAAATCCTCCCTCCGTTTTTTTTTACAGTCCGTAATTTGCCTCCGGTTCGTTGAAAATATCGAATTTTTGCAGCAGATTACAGACAGACCATATGCTCTGTGTGAGCATAAAATGATAAATTAGCGTATTAATAACTGATTGATGAATGTAATGCAGCTCTATTTATATATTTTTTTCAAGCTCAAAGTTCAACGGCATATTTACCCAATTTTGTGAAATATTTAGTTTAAAGACGTCTGAACCATTATGCATGCACTCTGTATGTTACACAGCTAGCATGCTACCAATGTTAGCTAAATATGCCGTCGAACTTTTCACTTAAAACAAAACGTGAAAAAGGTTGAAAATTAAAGGACCAATATTTGTAACATGTTAATGAATGGATATCATTTTTTTTTTTTTCAATGAGGTAGGGAAAACTAAACTAAAATATATAATAAATGAATGAAAATAAATGAATAATCATAATAAAAGTTTAAAATAAGCCCCATTTATCCTCAAAGACAGGTGCGTGTTGACAGCTGACATGAAGCTCTACCTTCACATACTGTACAAATAACCCTGATGTGGACTCCCCGCTGTGAAACCAATGAAGTCTTTTGCTCATAAAATCAAAGAAGAGATGGAGGAAAATGGAAAATGTAACATCCCCTCCTCCTCCTCCTCCTCCTCCTCCTCCTCCTCCTCCTCCTCCTCCTGCCTCCCTCCTTCCTCCCCTCATGTTGTCTCTTCATGTTGAGTTCATCCACACGGCTGCGTTTGGCCAGCGGGCAGCAAACTTCAAAGGGTGTGAAATTGAATGTCTAGACGTCACCCCGTCTTCACATGCGCACACACGCACGGGCACACACACACACACGCACACAAACACGCACACAAACACACACACACACACACCTCAGTCCTATATCCTCCGGACAATTTCTTTTCTTACTCTTTATACTCGACAACAACAAACACAGCACTGTGCAGTCTATTTGTTAGATAGCACTTCTTTATTTATTATTTCA
The DNA here is from genome assembly GCF_015220745.1 of Sebastes umbrosus. Taxonomy (NCBI): domain Eukaryota; kingdom Metazoa; phylum Chordata; class Actinopteri; order Perciformes; family Sebastidae; genus Sebastes; species Sebastes umbrosus. Next base: position 29,055,829 of record NC_051273.1, on the reverse strand, counting down.
CATAGAGAGCAACAAAATGTCAATTTGCTACTTTCTTTTTTACTCTGGTTGCTTTGGTGTTCTTAACTTTTCCATTTACTACAAAATTGCTTACATTCCTTCATAAAATGGTGTGTGGTTGCCTTTGATATTTGCTGTTCCATCGCAGCTGGAACAAAACCGTTAAAGCTTCACCAATCAATATTTCTTACATTAACAATGATTGAAATGTCGACATGTAATGCGTAATGGAAAGTCTTTTCGCCTCTTTGAAGTTATAGTTTGTTTTACTCGACGTTTAGTGTGTGGTTCAGCTCTGATAAACTCACTGTACACTACCTGCCCAGCATCATAATATCTCAGGTGTGTTTTTGACCATAGACAGTATATAAGAAGTGGATGTAGTCACTGTGACGTCACCCACTGGTTTGTGGACTGCCGTTTTGAAGCCTCTGATTCGGCAATTTGGCCTTTGGCATCTTGTTTTTTTGCAGCCAGAAGTGACACAAGAAGGTGGAGCTAAGTACAACCAAAGAACGTATGTTGCCAATAAGTAAAAGTCAATCGTTCGTTTCATTGCAACATCAGCTCCCAGCAGCAAAACTCCACTTCCGCCATTTTGGACTGAAAGCGACTACCGGACGCCAATAAAACGTCCGCCTTAAAAGTACTGTCCAATGTAAAACAAAATTATTTCTATTTTTATTGTCTTTTTATTGTCTTATTATTATTATCTACTGAAATAGCCTGTATTGAACAATACAATATTATAAATAGAATAAGTGTTTCCAAAATGGCGACAGCGGCTATTGTAAAAACAACATTGGACTTTCCTCTCTTTGCTTCGATATTCTTTGGTACAACAGAACGTTGAATAAGACATTTTAGGTGACCAAAAAGGTTAGACTTTCATGAACTGAAAACACTGTTAAAGGGTTAAAGTTGTTAGACGAAAACACAACAACTCCCAGACCGGACAACACCGTGGTAGCAACCTATCAATCACAAGGTAGACACGCCCTAAAACAATCCCTGCTTTATGGTCTATTTGACTCTAAATGGGACCATAATTTACTAAATGAACATCATGCTGTATTGAAGAAGACTTGACACTAGCGATTGAGACCAGAAACTCATGTTTACAATGTTTACTGAGGTAATAAAATACAAGTCAGAAGTAGGGTCATATTTTATATTTTATATTTTATTATTTTTGCAACCAGAGGAGTATAAGACACCAAGACCAAGTTTAAGGTACTTCAGCATTGGCTTCACTTATCACGTTAAACTCTACTCCACAGCTCATCATAGATTTACTTCGTCCCTTTGTGGAAATCCACTAATCGCTGCAATCCCAATGAAATGAATTGATTTTGGTCTCAAATTTAGCAGGTTTTTGAAGCGGAGATTGTTTCCTCTGCGTGTCAGTACAGTGACGATACGGTAGGGTAAACGCATCACCTCCAGGAGCAAAGACAAATCAAATGTCCATCAGGCAGCTGGATTGCAATTGCTCTGGAACGCTCAGAGAACACGTTAATTGGATTTTTACTCCCAGATGTGAGCGAACTGCCCTGATTCTAAATGAGCGCTGAAAATCAGAGCGGTTTGTAACCGATGATGATAACTGTTGAAGACCTCAGTGGCCGACTGCTCTCCAGTGTGGAGTGATGTTTGCTCCCCCTCCAACCCACTCTTGTGCTCCGTGTACAGTATATCTACACACCCGTCACTGAAACCTCACTGTAAGCAGATCAGCTTTAATAATGGAGATGAGTTGTGAGTTAGGTTGTCTGTGCGCACAGCGGGGGGGCAGTAGAGGAGGGGAGGCAGAGAAAGAGCACTCTCTTTCAGACGGATCACATGTCACTCTTTCTCCTCGCCTCTTTCTCTCCAGGGAATCACCTCCCTCCTCTTACTGTCTATCAAACTCCTCTCTTTCTTACTCTCATCTCGCCTCTAATTATTAATCTCCCTCCTTCTTTTCCTCTCTCTGTTCACTCTCATTTTCTTCCAGTGTGATTAATCCCATTACAGAAAGTTTTCATCTCTTCCCTCTGATTCCCGCTCTCTTGCTTCAGTGTTTCATCATCCAGTTTTTACTCTCTCTTTTCATCTCCCTCCTTTTTGCTGGGCTGTTATTTTTATGAAAATCGGAATATTTTTGCGCCAAGTAAATGTTTGGTTGGCAGCGATGTAGATTTTACAAAAGTTCGCTCAAGCAGCTGAAAGTGTAAAAGTTAAAATCTCAGAAGCAGCTGGCAAAAATGTGGGGAAGGAAAGTGAAAGATCCAGTATTTTCTACCACCCTTGAGCAAGGCACTTAAACCCTAACTGCTCAGCGGCCACAAAGACAGGACTGGACTGAACATGTTCAACTTTATAATCTGAAAAAAATCCCATCTGTGTTTCAGCTGGTGTGTTCAGATTTAAAGACCCCCCCGTTTTTTTTTATTAACAATGACTTAAGAAGTTCCTCTCAATATGTACAGTTACTCACTCGATTAACCGACCCCTACGCCGCTGGCAGACTACTCTGGGAGGATAGGACGGCTGGCTAGTTTGCTAGCTAGCTAGCTTGTCCGGAGACTGATGAGCTAGCTAGCTAACACCTGCTCTCCTCCAAGGGAAGCAGTCTCCTAGTGGCGAGGAATGACACCCAATTCCACTGTTATCAGGTCATTAAATAGACGTTATTGGTCACTATAAACACCATAAATGTGGGTCAATATGGGCCTACTATGTTGTAAAAGTGAAAGTGAATTGCTCCTGTCATAATTACATACGGTCGCTAGAGGTTGCTGTCATAGTTTTTGTACCTTCTTTCGGTGATCTACCATTTGAATAGATGATAAAACCTACTAGTGGGTGTAGTAGGACATTAGTGTCCCACATTTTTGGTGCTTATAGCGACTGATAACGCCTATTTAATAGCTTGCCACCAGTATAATAGGCTGCACAGAGGGACTGTTAGACCCAGTACCGCCACAGGGCTAATTTTCTGTAACCTTTGTGCTTTCTGCACCCAACAACACAGTAAGGTGACATTTTTTGTCTGTTACTTTACCCCACTACGCTGAAGTGATTTGTGTTTGCCTCCAGTCTTTCCTTTGTTTTGCCTCCAGCTAACACCGGGACGTAATCATGACGTTAGCTGTAAAAGGGTCTATACAGCCTGCTCCTTTATTCTAATAAGTGGTGCGTTCAGCCACAGGATGTTTTGGAGGCAGATCTGCACCTCTGTGCTCTATTGAACCCCTGAAGACACTCGCACAGTAAAAATACATGATCTTCAGAACCAAAGAAGACATATCATGAGTTGCGGCTTTTAGTCTGACTGCTGTATTTCACATATGGGTTGATATTGGTGTGAATTCCCTCAGCAGGAGTATTACAGCTGGTATTGTCTTTGTTAGATCCAGCGCTGGGGGAGGGTGTACACTGATAGACAGACTGACAAGAGGGGGTTTGCAGCAAGGAAAGGTGCAAATTGAAGCAGTTTTCGGGCCGAGCGAAGAAAGGAAGACAGGCGGAGCGCTGGATAAAACTCATCTGGTTTCCTGATAATGAACTGAAACTGCAGGAGCGAGGGGAGGGCAGACCGGAGGGATCAAAAGAGAGAGGCACAAAGGAATGGAAAAATGACTTTCCATACATATAGATCACTTTGTTTCTGTGACATGCATTGGAACGCACAGCCTGGCGCCTCTGTGATTCATAAAAGCAGAGAGAGGTCTGCGTCTGAGAGCGCCGCTGAAATCTGGGTCACACATCACGATGAAGCAGCTTCACCTTTTTTTTTCAAAACCACTTTTCACATGTTTATGAAGCTGCAGCCTGGGTGCATGTTTGTTCTGTTCTTTCAAACAAGCCGCTGAAGTGCATCACATCTTAGACTGTGTTTGCTGGAGGCAGAGGGGGAGGAGAGGGAGGAGAGGGAGGTGAAACCCCACCTCTGTCACTCAGGACTGATTCCCATCAGGCCGTTAAACCAAGTCAGCGTTAACGCCGGTCCACAGTTCAGTGCATTACAGACCCTGCAGGACCCACACCGCCTGCAGGCAAAGACACTCATCTCATCAAGTTGTCTCATTTAAATTTTTATTAAATCCATATTAGATATGGTATTTTACACCTGCTCACATTTAACAACTTTTCTATCCTGTAAGATCCTGAAGGGTATTTCATTTTTGTACTTTTGGCTACATCTACCTTCGCCAACAACATTGCTGACACAGCGGCAATGTTCACAAATGTGCGGCAGTGTTCACAAATGCCCAAAAATGTCTGATAAAGTTGTCCATTGCAGTGTAAAACTGTGTGAGCACATTAAGGCTGGATTATTAACTGGGTAAATTAAGCTACAGCCCCGGGGCCAGGAACTCCAGAGGCCCCTATAAGGGACCCTATAGCGCGTCCTGCTCTATAATGTGATCATAAGGCTCTTTGTGTCAAAATTTAGTTTTAAGACCTTCATTATTTCAGTTTTGTGCTTAGCCTATATGTCGCATTTCCCTAAATTAATGTGTTAAATCAAATTACCATACAGCAGATGTGGGACCAGGCAGTAATCCAGAATACATAAAATGTACAGGAGCGGTTAATAGGAGACCTATGTTTTTAGCCTCCGAGTCCTCTAGCACAGGGGTTCTCATACTTTTTGGGGCCAGGGTCCCCTTACAGGGGAGAACATTTTCCAAGGACCACCTCTTAATCGTAACATAGATTAAGCATAGGCTTACTACTATTTTCATTATTAGATGTCATTCCAACTTTTTGTTTTCTAAACCTTTCAATTTTAATACCATTTAATGGACACAATATACTTGTTTTATTGGTGCTAATGGTCCCCGTCTGTAGATATGCAGACCAGATACACCTTTTTTGTTCTTACCTTTCACAATAAAAGCTCTAGCCACATATTAGCGGGCAAGAATTTCACATTTTCGTGTCATTTATTCGTCACGCCCCCGGTGTGCAAAGACCTTTACAGTGAGGCTTTCAAGCACTGACTTGCTGCAGAAAATAAACCCAACAACAGAGATTTTTGACTGGAGCATTTTTGTAAAGGTTGAACTCCACTGATGGAGGCTCTCTCTCACACACACACACACACACACACACACACACACACACACACACACAAAAACACACTCCCGATGCTGAACACACACTCCCAGTGTGGATCAGTTCAGCTCAGCATGTTGAAACAGACACCAGACCAGCTCTTTGTTTTAATTATTGTAGGGAAGCTTGTTTCAAATCCACCTGCCGATCTGTCCCACACACACACACACTGTCTCTCCATCCATGTCTCCACCCTCCACCCTGCCACTCCCTCTCTGTATTATCTGCAAATAAAACCCTTCCAGTGAGGCGTTGCAGATTTCATTTGAATGTGTAAATTCCAATTAGGATTAGCTTGTTGTCTCTGCCGGCGCTGATAGCGGCTTTAGCATGTCGCTAAGAGGAAGTGTCGGCCTACTGGAACTCATGACAGACAAGCTGATGAGGCCAGATTAGCTCCTTTCAGCTGTGAGTGTGTGTGTTGGGTGGGTGTTGGGTGATGCTCTTCGTAGCTGAAACTAATTAGCAGGTTGTCTGCGTGGAGGGGACGAGCACCAACATGCTGCCGGGGTAATTGTACACTTCTAGATACCCATTTGTCCGTTGGATAGACCCCACAGCTGCACATGTATGTGGGGGTCCTGCAGTGTCACAGGAAGCATGCGTGGAGTCATGTGATGAGTGAATAGTGCAGCTGTAGAGAAACAATAGATGGAGAGATGAGTATTGGAGGTGAAAGCCAAACCATTTTTGAATGACCACTGGGAATTTTCTGTAAATGATTTCTTTAGTCGATTAGTCATTTTTTTTAATGTTGGTGCTTTTGTGTGATTCTTTGTGGAGAAACTCAGTTTTACACATCTGTCGTTTAAATCAACTAATCGATTAACCGACAGCGTTCTACGGTCTGTCATTTCTTTAGAGCAGACCGTTGCGGACGCATTTCTTAACTCAGACTCTAGCAGACCACTTAAAATTATTGATTTCTTAATTAAGTAGCCGTGTAATAATTGGGATAATGTGCAGCTAAATGGTCATTGTTGTGAAATAAACCCCTTCAGGACGATGCAAGTCATAGTCCCTTAGTTTATCTGTAGTCCTGTTGCCCACCCCACAAATGTATTAACATTTCTAACCAACAGTCAAAAAACCTCTAAAGCTCATGTTAAGATGATGATGAACTGGAGAAAAGCAGCACATTCACACATTTCCAAAGCTTCAGTTAACACATTTTTGCTTGAATCATAATTATAGATAATTTGTATTTTAGGATTACTGAAATGTTCTGCTATTATATTTCATACTAGGAAATCCAAATTACTTATGCCTGATTTAATTTTCCAATCTCAAATACTTCAACACTCACAAGAGGTGGAACATTTCCATTTCTGACACGTTTATGAGGAATCACAATGGAAAGAAATTTAAAAAAAAGCATGCGAAGGTCATAACGCTTGGTCCCGATAGACTCTTTAAGGGTCAATTTAGGACATCCAGCTAAAGTACACTGAGACACGGTTCAACCACGAATTGGAGAAAAAACATGTAATGACGACATTAAAATAATAATTCTGTTCTCTGAGAGACGAGCATACATTTTGGGTCTCGGTCTAGAAGGACTAAAGACAAGGCAGCTCATCTTGTTTCTGAAAAATAAAATTATATTCCAACTTATTAGACTAGTTAGATCCTACACTCCGTGAGCTCTCAGACGCCGTCAGCTGAGGTTTTTGTTGAAGTATTGATTAAAATCACACTCATCTTTAATGCTGTCTTGTTCATCCCTGAATAATGTCACTTAAACCAGTGTTTCCCAAACTTTTGTTTTCTGGGGACCCACTTTTTAAAAATGACAAAAGGCAGTATATCTATAAATCATGAGAAGAATGTTCCGGACCAGTTTTACTGCCATTTCAGCATCATCTTATATTATCTTGAATAGGTAAACCAGCCATTTCAAAGAAATATACATTGGATAAATCACAAAAAAAACATTTGTTATGCATGTTATTGAAAACATATACACATGTTAAATACTTTTTAAATGAGACCAAATAAATGCATTTAAGTGGCGTTAACAAGCTCTCGATATTTCCTCTCATCAGTAAAACAAACAGAATGTACGCTAGTCTTTTCATATTAGATGCAATGGAATAAGTAAGCTACAATCATCAGAACAATACGAGCATTCAGGCTCCCTCATGTGGCTCAAAGGTTTACTGTAGATATAATAAATAAAAGGCGATGGAAGAAATTCTGCAAATTGATTTGGCGACAAATCTTTGGAAATGATGGACCTAAAGGCTTTAAAGCTGATGGGTCACAGCTGCACTTTCAGCTAAGAGTCACACTTTCACTTTAGTCAGTCATCTTAATGATTGAAAACACACACACACACACACACAACCACACAATCTAGCAATCCTATAAAGACTGCCCTCTTCCTTCACATACACATTACCACACAAACACACACATTCTCGCTGAGTGAACACACACAATAATTGGCTGTTAGTGGCATTAATGTAGGAAGAGTTATGTCTGCTCATTTGGAAGATTAAAAGCCAACACAAATGGATGTCATCCCCTTGGTGACACACACACACACACACACACACACACTTTTCTTTCCCAGTAATGGAGATTAGTTGTGTTAATGTGTCAGTGTGTGGCCCAGGTGAATTATAATGCTCTCCAATAGTAAAGTGTGTTATCCTGGGACACAAACACACTCACTCTTGCGCCCCATACCCAAAACACACACACAGTAAAAGACAGACACCCCTCTATTAGAGCCTTACTGGTCCCAGTGGGCCTCTCTCTGTGGTGGAGAGTCTCTCCTGGCGGCCGTTAAGCAGCAGCAGAGCTTTCATTAGGACGCTGCTTATGTCCTCCAGACAATTAGCTCATTCACTTAGAGCAGCTTTATGTTGCTTCAGCACTGCTTTTTCATTCTCACATGAATCTCCAACATTATGGGTGTTGTCCATCATGTTACTGCTGATGTACAGGACAGGGCTATTTGTTTGTCCCTGTATAAGATATACAATATATAGAGAGATTTAATTTACTTTGTCAAGTCATCAACTTGATCATTTGCAGTCCTGACAAATATAAACAACACAATTTTCTATTATTCAGTTTCCCCACATTATCACCACATCATTACACTGAACCAGATTAACGAGACTATTTAGCTGTTGCTCTATTCTGTACCAGCCCGCTGAGAGGTTAATACATCATTCTGTAAAAGTGCTTTTCCAGCAAGAAATATCCTGGTAATTTTAGTCCTGGGACTACTTTTCGAGGAACTAAAAGGTTTCCTTCAGCCCACTGTTGTCTGCCTTTCATTGTCTGTCTCTTCTACCGCTCACCCTCTTAGCTCGCTCACGCGATCTCTCTCTCTCTCTCTCTCTCTCTCTCTCTTTTTTCAGTCCTTTTTTAAATGAGTCAGGAAGCCAACAGCAGAGTCTAACTTTACTTTGAATCTTATCAAACAAAGAGAAATGCTCTCCCCTCGTCCTTAAATGGCCTAATATACTCAATACTAGAGAACTTCCTTGTTTTATGAATGAAGAGGTACAGTTGAAGCAGAGGACAGTCATCCCTGCAAACCCCGTACCAAAAGTTCCTGGACATTCAGAAAGTACTACCCCCCCGACCAGGGTTTTTTTGGGGGGTAAAAAGTCCCCGGAAAGTGTTCACCCGGAACTTCATTTAAATCATGGTCCCTGCGGTCAAAACCCAATGAGTTCCTCAAAAAGTTCCTAGGTCCAGGGGAAAGTTCCTGCGGTCAAAAACGTGTCCAACATACAGTATGACACAATTTACATCCCTGTCCATTCCTTTTGAGTCACTGCTGAGGTTCATTTTGTGAGTTTGTATATCTGAGGATTTACCACTGCGATGGCGTAAAAGAATATCTTGGTCATGTCTCCGCTCTGGATGAAACTCTCAAACCTGCGTTTTGTATTTTTATTATATGTGTGTTTAACTGCGATTAGTCGCAAATGAATTGTATCTGTTCAAAATGAACCTTAAAGGGAGATTTGTCAAGTATTTAATATTCTTATCAACATGCGAGTGGGAAATAAACTACATGTGATTATCATAAAGTGGGCATCTCTGTAAAGGGGAGACTCCTGTGTACCAATAGAACCCGTTTTCATTCACATGTCTTGAGGTCAGAGGTCAAGGGACCCCTTTGAAAATGGCCATGCCAGTTTTTCCTCGACAAAGTTTAGAGCGTTATTTAGCCACCTTCCCGACAAGCTAGTATGACATGGTTGGTACCAATGGATTCCTTGATGCCAGGATCTTCACTGTAGCCCTCAATTGTTAAGTTGTGTCAATGCGTTAAAGAAATTAGTGCCGTTTTAACGGATTTGCGTTAACGCGTTATTATCATGTTAAATTTGACAGCCCTAATTTTTATTATATAGTATGTCTCCAACTGATTATTATCTTTATTGTCTCTTTTTTTTAACTTTTTTAATGAATTCATATAACATTTTGTCAATAAAATGGCAAATATGACAAAAGCACATCAGACATTATAAAATCTGAAAGCAAAAATGCTCCGTAGTATTTCTACTTCATAAATTGCAATGATCATTCATTGATTAAGTTTCTGTTGATCAACTTGTCCTTTAAGCAATGCCGTAGTTAATAAATTATGCATGGTAACATGGTAGCCTAGCTTGTTAGCCTGGGATCCAAACATTGAATTCATATGCGTGGTGATATAGTGACTACTTACACGGCAAGTTGGCGAGCTACAGTGTCTGGCCAGCTAACTGCTAATATCCAATCTGGTGGTTATCGTGCTGGCACCAGACAGCCACAGTAGTCTGCCAGTTGCCAAGCGGACAATGTGTGTTGGTGGCATAAACTCCTGTCCCACAGCTGGCTGCAGACCTCGCCACATCTCTCTTGTGGATTAGTTTATATTCTGACAGGGCAGGGTTATATAAAAATGGACGGTGCAACACAGCTAATATGAAAGCTTCCTTTCTTCCTCCATTCCCTCAAAGGTCAGCTCTGTCACCATGGTTTGCAATCTGTAACGTCGCCTCCACAAGCAAATCAAATTAATTGCAGCAATTTCAAGAGCAACATTGTAAAACAGCAGAATTTCCCTGTAACAACAGATGACTTTGTTCTCTTTGGACTATTTACACATTAAACATCAGTGTTTGTTTTTTTTCTGCGCTGCGTCTTGTGTGGATGCACTGCGTGTGTCATCCTGGAGTCTCTTTGTTGTCACTGTTTCCTCATCAATATTCACAGTGTTGATAATGAATTACGGCTGCCGGCTGCCGCTGCAGCTCTAATTGTCTCCGATGGAGCTCGGCTCCCCTGCATCCTCCTGTTAATTGCATGTTTTTAGCTCAACTAAAACATGTTATTATGATCAGGCCTCGGGGTGGAACAGCTAAATACACACACACACACACACACACACACTCACAGACGCACATGTAGCCTACTGAACATATAGGTTGGTTAGACACACAGACACACACACACACTTATTAACACACTCATCTATTCTCGTGATGCTGTCGAGTCCTAAAGGCCCGTTTCTTGGATAAATGCTGCTGAATATGTTTGTGTCTGCTGGTAAACGCGGTGAGTTTTTTTCTGATTATGACGTGCGAGTGTGCGATATATACACTCATTTGCATAAAGCAAGCACATTTGCTCACTCCCATGTTAATAAGAGTATTAAATACTTGACAAATCTCCCTTTAAGGTACATTTTGAACAGATAAAAAAAATGTGTGATTCATTTTTGATGAATCGCGATTAACTAAGGACAATCATTAGATTAATCGCAATTAAATATGTGCTAACGGGTGACAGCTGTTAACGGTAACACAAATTTAAAATTAGAAATGAGTCATGGTATTGGTTGCATTTGAAGCAGGAAGTTCTACATCCACTCACAGTAATGTTAAAAAAATAAATGCAACGATGGAAATTTCGTGATATACCAGCAGATGTGGTCTTGACCGATTCCAAGACGAGACCTTCAAAAAGTGTTCTTGAGACTAGCCTGTAAGCAGGCCAAAGTTTAATTAATTCCAATAAAGTGTATATAAAAAAAAAATCGGAGCAGCCTGAGAGTAATGTTTCTGTCTGAGACTCCAGATGAAATATTGGCCACAGTGCAAAGAACAGGAGAACAGACTTATTTGTGTGAGCTAAGACCCAATTTAGTGCATCGATCGTCTTTGTTCCATGAATATGAATCTGTATAATGGGTTCGCTGGGTTGGAAAGTACTGCAAGTAAGTGTGTTTCGTCTTCATAGATAATATTAGGCCATAAAACAAATAGTGCAGAGCTGTACGTAATTGGCAAGTTGAGATTTTGGGGTCATGCAGGGACGTATTTGGTAGGCACAGCGCCACCTGACTGTGTGTTGTTGTTCGGTTATTTGTCACCTCTCCGGTCTGTTGTGTGTTTCCTCCTGACACCTGCTGACAGCTGCACAGACCAGATCCATCAGTCTGGACTTGGGTGTGCGTGATTGGCATGTCTGATAGCTGGTAGCTTCATTTGTCATGCTGTCAGTCACAGACTTTGGCGCAGCAGTGTGGGGGGTTACCGTGGATACAGAGTTAATGCTTGACAGCCGCCACTGCAGTGGCTTGTTCACGGTGGTCAGCCAGTTAGGGAGTTTGATGTGGGAACTGGGATTGGGCCGGTGGAACTCTGGACTCTACCATGTCTCGTTTCATCAGCACAAAAAACACACAGAACTTTCTAGTGAGCTGAGACAACATGCGCCGTGTACCTCTTTCCACCTCCCACCGCTACTGAAATTTGATCTCCTTCATGTTGCCGGCCTCGGTTCTGCAGTAAATTGTGCACAGTGGCACGGCCTGTTAGACAGTAGTGGCTCCATTAGTCCATTTATAAGCAAACATAATATCGTCATCGTAATTGGATTTGGTGTCGTGACGCTGTCGGTACAGGTTGCTGATGTCGGCTACTTTTTTTAATTTGCTAGAACGTGTCATAATGACAAATGCTTGTTCAGCTGCCGGTTTACATAAAATCAAACTGATCAAAATCAGCGCTGACCACTTCGGGTTCAAGTCTGACCATGGACCTTTGTTGATGTCATCCCAATCTCTCTCTCTCTCTCCTCTCATTTCATGTCATCTCTTTACAGCTGACTCCCAAATAAAACTTTAAAATGTCCAAAATATGAACTAAACGATATTCATCATATACCACAGGCTTATTTTGGAAGCTTTTCTAATCTATTAACTGGAAAAAGTGTGTCAAGACGATTCCTCATTTTTGATAAGCCTTCAGCTTTCCATTAGGGCACATGTCTGGATTTTAAAAATCGAGTCATGTCAAATGTTCAGTGGTAGAAACTGACTTATTGAGCCTATTTGTTATGCCTCCGCGCCGACGACAGCCGTGGCCGGAGGCATTATGTTTTCGGGTTGTCCTTCTCTCCGTCCCGTTCTCGTGAACGCGATATCTCAGGAAAACCGTGAGGGAAATTCTTCAAATTTGTCACAAACGTCCACTTGGACTCAAGGATGAACTGATCAGATTTCGGTGGTCAGAGGTCACTTTGACCTCACAAAACACGATTTTGGCCATAACTCAAGAATTCATATGCTTACTTACGACAATTTCACACAAATGTCTAATAGAATAAAATGATGAAGTGATGATATTTTGGACAGACATGGACGTATACTGCAACTCGGTGGAGGCGCAACAACTGTGAGGCGGTAATTCTAGTTTGTTGCTTTGTTCAGTTTTAATTGAACTTTGGATGGAATTTTTTCATATACAAGATGGCATTGACTACATGTACTTATGATTTATTTTCATTCATCCTGCTGCACTGCTGTCACAGCAATATTTTCCCTGCCTGAGGTCTTTGTCCTGCACATACTCTCTTCTGAAAAAGGCAGATTAGAAACCTGGTTGTACATAACCAGGAAATTCTTCAGAAAATCTCACCTCAGTTACAGAAAATGTGTTTCTTGATTTCATGACGTTTGACAAATCATATTACGGGTATGGGGGCCTCGCAGAAACACACTTGTGTAGGAGTCATGAAACTAAGAATTTGTCTTTGACCAGTACACACTCTCTCCATCAGCATCCCAGCCTCTGACATCACATCTTTACATGTTTAGCTTGAGCCATTACCTTTTAGCCTACATCTCTTTACCTCCACTCACCCTCTCCTCTCTCCCTCCATCTCTCTAATCACATTACCCTCCCGACCCGTCTGCCTCTCCCTCACTCTCAGCCATAAAGCCTATTATCGATGCCTGTATCCCATCGGGTAGATTGCTTCAGGCTTTGTGTTCTGCTCCTCAACCATCACTGGGGATAATTTCATCACAGCTCTCTTTATGCCGGTTTGGTTTGTTTAATACAAGCAGGCTGTTTGTGTACAGTATATGTGTCAGGCATTAGCTTATTTCCCCCCTTGGGTTATTTTTTGCAGGGTGGCTTTGGGGTGAACAGCAGCTGCAACACACACACACACACACACACTAAAGCACACAGCATAATGCAATAAACTGTCAGACGAGGGTTTCAGACGAGCATTATTTCACATTACAGAGCTCTGCGTGGGCGGATGGATGATACGAGCATAAAGTACTTAAACACACCTCTCGTTTTCTCTCCCCCATCTCCAGTTCTATTTTCTTTTTGTGTGTGTGTGTTTCACAGCCAGACAGGAGAGTCGAACTGAGGAGGTGAGGCAGGAGGGAGAGAGGGGGGAGACGGGTAATGAGAGAAAGGTTAAGAGGTTGGTGAGAGGGATGAAGAAGAGGGTTTGAAGTGCCTGTTGAAGTAACTTGTTTTTCCCCTCTCACTTGATGAACGGCACCATTTCGAATTTTTTTAAATATAATTTCTCCCACACATACAGCACCTGTGCATTCATCGTTCCGGATTCCAGTCCTAAAGATCCCATCAAAACATGTTTTAAGTAGGGCTGTAAATCAAATCAAATAATTAATCGCAAATTAAAGTGGGCATGTCTGTAAAGGGTAGACTCGTGGTTACCCATAAAACCCATTTTCAACCACATATCTCCAGGTCAGAGGTCAAGGGACCCCTTTGAAAATGGCCATGACATTTTTTCCACGCAAAATGTAGCGTAAGTTTGGAGCGTTATTTAGCCTTCTTCTTGACAAGCTAGTATGACATGGTCGGTATCAATGGATTCATTAGGTTTTTCTAGTTTCATATGATACCGGTATCTTCACTCTAGTTTTAAAACTGCTACAACTTCAAAATTGCATGTTGTGATAATTCGTTAAAGAAATTAGTGGAGTTAAGAAGGAATTGAGTTATTGCGTTATTATGGCGTTAACTTTGACAGCTCTAGTTTTAAGACATATAGAAATACATTGTTTAGAATAATAATTTGTGCCTGTGATGGTTTTATCAATAGACTGTATATATGAAGTGGATGTAGTCACTGTGACGTCACCCATTGGTTTGTGGATTGCTGTTTTGAAGCCTCTAATTCGGCATTTTGGCCGTAGGCATCTTGTTTTTTGCAACCAGAAGTGAGCTAAGTACAACGGAACACTGAACAAGATATGTTTAGGCGACCAAAATGTTATAATTAACTTCCATGAACTGAAAACACACTGTGAAAGGGTTAAAGCACACTGACAACTCCCAGATTGGACAACGCCGTGGTAGTGACCTGTCAATCACAAGGTAGCCACGCCCTAAAGCATCCCCTGCTTTATGGTCTATTTGACTCTAAATGGGACCATAATTTACTAAATGAACATCATGCTGTATTGAAGAAGACTTGAAACTAGCGATTGAGATCATAAACTCATGTTTACAATGTTTACTGAGGTAATAAATCAAGTGAGAAGTAGGCTCATTTTCTCATAGACTTCTATACAATCAGACTTCTTTTTGCAACCAGAGGAGTCGCCCCCTGCTGGCTATTAGAAAGAATGCAAATGAAGGCACTTTGCATTGGCTTCCCTTCTCAGATGAAGCTGCCTCATAAAAAAATTCTTGAAATGATATGTCCCTTCTTCACAGTCTGAGTAGTTTCTCGACATGGCTGGTAAACTGACCTTTATGTGTAAAAACAGTAGGGTGGAACATGAACTAGGTCTGATGGGTCGTGACATTCAAGTCAATAGTCATAATGTGTTTCCCCCTGCCTTCTGTTAGTATCTCTGTCCTGCTGAAAGGTTCGGCTCACGTGTGAAATTTTGTCGTTGTTTTCAGTGTAATCACACATGGCATTTTTAAGAGTGGATGAACAGGTAGACAGAGGGAAACTCTCTCTGCTCTACTATAACGAGGCTTTAAGACCTGTAGTGTAAACGCAGCCTAAAGGGAGGGGATTATAAAAGGTCGCCTCCTCTTGTGATGCTCAAGTCATTTCCCGTCCCTCTAGGTCTGGACAACATCTGTTCGTAGGACTAATAGAATCACTAGGTCCAGTCTGACTGACAGGGACGCACACACACACACACACACACACACACACACACACACACACACACAGCAGCTAATTGGCTCCGTTCTCTTCTAGGGAGGGCCAAATGAAAACTAGCTACGTTTTGATTGATGTTATCATAGCACACACACGCACACTTCTCTCTGCAGACCTCTGCCATACAGCCACTCACCCACTCACTGTGCTCGGACTAAACTCCATTATGTCCATTAGCTTATCTGCACAGAGAGATATGAGGAGAGATAGAGGGAGACTGACACAGCCGTCCCACGCTGGAACACAGAGTGTGTGTGTGACGGACAGAAAGTGTGATGGAGAGATAAAAGCAGGTTGGAAACAGAGCCAAACGGTGCATCTCTCTCTGCAGAGTGCTCAGTGAGCACAGGAAGGTCCTCGAATTAATCAGAGTAGCGTCGTTTTAAAAACCGCCAGCGCAACATAAATGTAAGACAAGAGGAGGAATGGTTATAAAAGAGTGAGGCGTGACTTCCTCTTGGTATCCAGTTGCTGTTGTTCTTTTTCATGTGCTGTTGGGAAGCTGCTGCGTTCACAAACTAACTGATACTAGCCGATAAGGGAAGTCATTTGTATATTCAGTAAGATTGCACTTGAATGCATCATTTCTGTTTATTTGACAATTTAATCTTTTATTTATTTTATATTTTTCAAATAATTGTTTCAATCATTTCTACCTTTTCCTGTTTTTAGCTTATCAACATAAAAATTTGCAAATGTTTACATTTTTTTTTTAAATAAACTAAACTAAACAATGAATTGATTAATTGAGAAAATAATAGGAAGATTAATCGATAATGAAAATAATCGTAAGTGGAAGCCCTGATACGTTTTTTGTTTTTTTTAACTCTTTCCAAGCATAACTTTTACAAAAATTAAATGAATCACTAGGAAACACAAAAAAAGTTATAAATGTATATATGCGTTTGTGTGTGTTCTGCTCAGTCTGAAGTAGTAGTACTGCTGCACTGTTCACACTGATGGATGCTGATGAAGGTGTTAATGATGTTTTTCAAAGTAAAACCAGCTGTTGACCTACTTCAGGAGTCTGGCAACACACCGTTTCAACATCCATGTACCTCAGCCACACACACACACACACACACACACACACTGATTGGTGCTATTGGCCAGGTGGTGCTCACCAGGAGGTCTGTAATGTCGGTGGTCTGTTTTCTCAAACTGTTTCAAGGAGCTGTCAGGTTACAGGTACATGAGCTCTGTGTTTCACCGTTTCAGACGTACCAAAATTCACGATAATAGCAGCAACAGGATAAAGCTTTCTTTGACAAAAAGCAGACCTTGTTCACACATTCAGATTCAAAAGTGGCAGGCTGCTGCTTCTCACAAGCATTGTCCGTTAATAAATAAAGCAGCAGAGTTGTCATGATGATTATGATGACACTCCTCTGCCCCCTGGTGGTTGCTTGCAGAAAGTGCAGCTCAAGTGCACAAATGAAACTCAACCTTTTCATACATGGATGGACACATCGTCTCATAGAATCTATGTTCTAATTCAAAGTGAAGAAGATCAACAGGGTCTTCTTAACACATCTGTCACTGACTCTGAGGTTTCCTGGCTTCTTATAATTTAGTATGTGAGTTCCAGATGTGGAGATGAGACTTGTACTTTGCTGGCTTCCAGTAATGAGAGGATCTGTAAAGATTGTGAGCTTAATGAAATAATTTTGACTTTGACGACTATCCTTTATTTGATTTGCATAAAACAGGGTATGTGCAATTCCTGTAGATTTTAAGCACATTAACAGACTTTGAACACTTAACTGATGGAAAAACACGAGATCTCATGGTGAAACTGCTTTGTGAAGTGATGTCACAGTGACACCTGTTGGTCAAACAGCTGTACTGACCTCTTTGAAATACACAAGCACAGTTTGATGTCAAACTGTCTGATTGTTGATGACGTTCTTCACCAATTGGCTGCAAAGTGATCAACTAAATAATTAAAACACCTCTTTCTTTCTTTCTCTCTCTCTTTCAGAAGGAGCTGAGCCTTCCCAGAAGAGGCAGTTTGTAAGTACCCATCTTCTCCTCTGTCTTCTGCCCAATCAGAGCCTGTCCTGGCTGCCTTGTTTTTCCAGAGGTGTCCTCTGGAAAGCTTTTGAGCGTGCGATGCAATGAACCAAACACAGATACATAAGGTGGTATAAGGTGTGGTATTTTGAATAACGGTGGAGGAGAAGCTGCTGTTCCACCTTAAAACATTTCATGTTTTCTGTGGAGACTTTGAGTTTCTGTCCAGTGGGCAGATTTTAGTGTTGAATTCTAGCGTGTGTGTGTGTGTGTGTGTGTGTTTGTCGACTGTTGTTAGCCTAAAAAGTCACTTACAAGTCCTTTAAATATCACTGGAAACCACGTTCCACCTTTGTCTGTGTCTCAACTGTTAATCCTACCGG
Organism: Sebastes umbrosus; assembly: GCF_015220745.1. NCBI lineage: Eukaryota > Metazoa > Chordata > Actinopteri > Perciformes > Sebastidae > Sebastes > Sebastes umbrosus. The sequence continues at coordinate 29,037,854 of NC_051273.1, read as the reverse complement.
AGAGAGCTTCCAGTAAAGGGTTAAAGGACAAAGTTGAAAAGCCACTGAGTCCAGGTCTGTGTGTGTTTGTGTGTGTGTGTGTGTGTGTACCAGAACAGCTGAGCATCCCACTGTGTATAGATGCACACCCTATTTATATCAGAGTGTGTGTGCGCCAGGCAGCTGATTTATCGTCCCGCTCGAAAAGTTGTACATGTTTGGAAACAAAAGTCAGACTGACAGTCCTGCTCCCGAAGAACTGGTGGAATATAAGATCTGTCATTATGGTGTAATCCTCGTAACTCACTCTGGAGATCCCCTGTTTCCCCGAGCTACCTTAAAAACAGCACAACAACAGGGGTCGGATAAGGTGCAGGTCGGTTCAGTCGACACTGTTCAGTGGAGAAACAAGCCGCAGGTCCTCTACAGTACATAGTCGTATTTTCTAGCTGTATACTACCGTATATTACAGTTTTCAAGAACTACTAGTATTTGTGTTCAAGCTTAAAGGTGCTCTATACAATATCCAGAGCATTAATATAGCAGTATATTTTGACCGACTGACACTGCTTCCGTATGATTAAGACCACTTGTATGTTTTGTAGTATCTGTTTTAATTTTAATTGGGCGTAGTGTATTTGTGCAGACTAAAAGACTTATGAGATGTATTTCTTTCCATCAGCTAAAATGTATCACATCATAAACAAATGACCACTAAAAGTTAATTTGTCCATTTGTACACGGTGCTTTGTAGTTGGTGTCACTGAGCTTGGTACTTATGAGACAACTGAACGCATCTTGTTTGAAGCATTGAGTATTTGATGTAAAGTTTTTCAGCCTATTTTATCTGTAGTTTGAGATTAATCCTATACTTATTATCACTGTCAATGTGTACTTTATTTATTATTATTTATGTTATTTAAATTTTTTATCATATTTTATTATCCTTCTTTTTTTTCTTCTTTTTTTTTTTTTAAATGTAACTTTGTCTTTTTTTCTTTATCCTTTTACATCAGCAATGGGTCAGGGTTGGGTGGGAGTGGGCTTTGGGGGAAAAATACCAAAGTATGGAGGGACAATCACATCTGCTTTTATTTTTTTCTGTACACCTGATGTTACTCCCAATGAATTATAACGGTAAAAAATATTTATATATAAATTATATAGCAAGAAAAAACAACTATTTACAATGTAAAGATAGCTTCTCCGTGCTTTGTTGACACACCACCCACCCTCCGGTTCCACTGTTAGCACTGTCAGTTAGTACTGTAGCAATTGTTTTCACTGTTAGCACCGTTAGCTGCGAGACGCCGGCTAGGCCGTTGCCATGTTGAGATCCATGTGGAGGCAATAGAAGTGCTCCTAATCTCTCGTTTAGCATCTTTAATAGAAGAGAAGAGAAGAAGAAGAAGAAACCTTTATTTGTCATAGTACATACAGGTACATACTTGAAATTTGACCTCTGCATTTAACCCAGGGAGCAACTTGGGGTTTAGTGTCTCGCTCAAGGACACTTCGAGATGCAGTCTGTAGGAGCTGGGGATCGAACCACCAACCTTTGGGCTACAGCCGCCCCAAGACTGAGGGTGGAAACATTTACATACACACTAAAATCCTGACTTTGATCATATTCAGGATATGCTTTTTACATTGAATATAGAGAAACATGGATGGACATATTTAGGTTTCAGGTCATGTACGGTGGCGCAGGCATGTCTGTGACTCCTCCAGATAAGGGCTCTGAAACCAGGTTATGATTTTTACATGCCAGCACATGACCAGACCACTCTACATACCCAGTTATTACCAGGTGTGCATGTAAAAGTACTCACCGTATGACTGACAGGAACTTGAATCAGCTTAGCCTGTTATTGTTACAGCAGCGCTTGCACAATCATCCCAAGCAGTGTGCAACACCTGGAACTTCTGAGAAAAACCCCTTGCACAGTGTCTAGGATTAGGAAATAGAATTGAATGAACAGATTGTTTGAGGCACATGATGCAAAATAATGGATACAAATGTATTATAAAGGTTTCCTGCCATAACAATCTGCAGTTTTGGTATTACTCATCCAAAGATTTCCTCTGGTAGCTTGTAGAGGAAATCCTGTTTTCCCAATTCCCTTTAGGATCCTAACTCGCTGAACCATAATAAGATAATAATAATAAAATCTATGACAGTATAAATGTGTGCCTGTAGCTGTAGTCCAAATAAAAACAGCTTTTATCTCTCCCACATCTCCTGGTAGCTCTTTGAAGATACAGAGCTGCTCTATCAGATTCTTAATATCAGAGCAGAGCCACAGGGGTCGGATAGTGTGTTTCTGTGTGTTCATTGACTGGTAGTGTGAGTGTGTGTGATCTTCACGCTCCGCAGTGAGCTCGAAGGCGGTGTGTCGGCTGCTGTGAAGCCTCTGTGAGTCCGAGTCGACTCGGTGGAAGTGACAGTTGGGCCAGCGGCGGCGTCCTGCTGTCTGCTGAACTCTTTTTAATGGATACAGATCAGGAACTGAAGGCACTGAAGCAAAGTCTGTCTTCTGTCTCCGATTGTCAAATCAAAGACAGACCGTCCTCTCTAGTTTACTCTCTCGCTGTTTTTACCACTGAGATGCTCCATGTTAGTATATTTTTGGTTTCCATTGTCCTCTTTAATCTTTCTCTGGTTCACATAAATTAGATCAGATCATATTTTATACAGTAGCTGCATCACAAGAAGTATTATTCTAATATATTCTAATGGTCATGGCTAGAAGTAGGGAGAACTCAAACATGTCCTTTGTGCAGTATAATAGTTATAATGCCACAAATCATAAAAAAAACTTTCCAATTGCCCACAAGTGTTACCAATATTGGGGGAAAAAGGATTTGATGAAATATCACAATTTTAAGCTTAGATTTGGTTACGTTTCATTCATGGACCGCTGGAAATTTGAAAATCTGACGATTATTTCTGTTTTTACAGATTCTGACTATGATAAATGGTGTAATTTTGGCAATTTTTGGCTATGATATGGCTATCAATATTAGCAAGAACAGAGTTGTGTTGGCATGGGGGGGCATAGAGGAACCTGCAGGAGAAATCTGTTGGAAAATCACTGCTTCAAGGTTTCATTTCGAACTGGTAACAGATTCTCATGGCACACACATACACACACACACACACACACCCAGGTCCAGATTGGTGTGTAATGACATTCTCGTGTCCTGCGGCTGCTCTTGCGTCAGTAATCACTCCACATTAACTGTGTATGTGTGTGTGTGTGTGTGTAACTCTACCCTAGTCAGAGCCGTCTGTGATCCAGTCCATTGTTTATGAATTAGCAATCTGGCTTGTGAGCTGCATTTAGCCCATTAGGGTCAGCGGTGTCCCCGGGCTTCTCAGAAACCAGAGCAGAGACAGAGAGAGGACAGCTGCTCTGATAATATCACGACAACGTCCCCTGAGTCAATGTGTCAGAGAGAGGAAGAGAAGCTTCCCTACAAGGTTTTAATGTGTGATCAACGCTGGAACTTTTCAGCTTCCGCAAGTCTTCAAAGACAAATACGTGAACTGGAAGAGGAGTAAAGAAGTAGATGTTTCTCTGTAAGAAGTTCTTCACCTTTAGTTTCAATGCATCAACAAGTTTTAGCATTTCCTGCTGCCAGATGACTCTGATCAGCACAGTTTAGTACAGGTTTATATCTATAAACAGATTCTGCATTTAATGTAAAGAATCTGTAGGCAACGGGACACGATTTTGGCATTGGAAGAATTCAGTTTTGTTTTTTTTGTAGTCTGAGTAGTATTGACCAATCACGTTTTAGCAGGCTTTGGTTGATTGCAGGTAAACAGTCCAAGTGGAGAGCAAAAGAGGCGGAACGCATTGGCCAAAATGGAATCCGGGAACCCAGTGGCTATCGTCTGACGATGATTTAGCTTTTTATTGGTTTAGAATTAGCTTGTAAATCGGCTATTTGTGAAACAATCAGATCGTACACGTCGTCTCTCAACTCCAACTCCAGCCTCCCATCTCAAGTTGCTAATTGGACTGTAAACAATGAGCAGCAGAACGGAAGAGGAAGTCCTAGCCAGGATATCTGTTGGCTACGCCGAAACCCCAGATATGTAGCCCCTTGCCCCCGGTGGCTTATCCGTCATCAGACTGATAACCGATGGGTTCCAAGATTACAGTGCAGGCTTCTCAGCACAGAATATGATTTCATTAACTAGTAGCATATTCATTTAAAGCCTTTTTTTTTAAAGTTTGAAAAAACTTGATAGTCCTGAATAAAGCTTATTTTTATAGTAAAAGAAGTTTTACAAAATCAGTTAAAAAGTTGGTTAAATTTGAAAAAGTCTTTTAAAAAATCAATGAAATGATGTAAAAAAAATGATGTTTGATCAAGTCGTTAAAATTAAGATAATGTTAAAAGTAATTAAAAATAAAGTATTTTTAAAAGGTCATTTCAAAAGTCCAAAGTAAAACAGAACTTTTGTTCTGCTTTATTTTAGAAACGTTATTTTAAAAATGTACATCTTAAAAAGCCAATGAAAAAGCCCTTACAGTAAAAGATACATTTATTTTTAAAGTCATTAAAAATCTAAATAAATAAAGATTTTTTTTATAAAGATTTTCTATGAATAAATGAAAAATAATTTTAAATGTATATAAATAAACTTAGCATATAAAGTCATTAAAAGGCCAATAAATGAAAGTTTTAAAAGAAGTTATTAGAAAATAAACTTGCTTTAAAAGGCATTCAAAACTAAAACTAAATCCTAAAAAGTAATTTATAAAGTCATGAAAAAATTAACAATAAACACTGAAGCAAGACCTACAGTACATAGGTGGAATTTTTTTTTTTTTTTTAGTTATCCTATAAACAAGCCATATACGTAACTGTTTGTGCATCATTCTGTCTTCTACATGAGTGAGAACCTGAAGTTTGTTTTTTGTCTACAGTTGACAATACTTCTTTCTTTAGACAATACAAACTAAATAATGAGTATAAAGCAGTGAAGACATCTCAGTCTTCCCTCCTGTCTTCATATCTCCGCCTCCCTCTCTCTCACCCTCCCTCCCCCGTGTCTTCGTCCCTCTCACTGCTGTCTGTTGAGGACTCAGTCAGTCCTCTCGTCTCACATCGGACAGGCTGGTCACAGCGATCAGACAAGCTGAGACTTCCAGGAACTGATAGGGATTAACTGGGCAGGCTGTACCCAGGGAAGGCACTCTGCTCCTGGGGACATGCTGCTGGCAGTGTCCCTCTTGAGCATTTTTTCTGGTGGATCGGTAGCAGGAGCTGAGGGTCCGCTACCAGTCTGAACTTGAAGGATCACTTTCCTGTTTATTATGATGGAGCTAATCAGAAGATAGTATTCTCTCTGACTTTTTTGGATTATTTTTTATGCAAGAAGAGGAAAGAAGGGTGTTCAATTTACTGATTTTGGATTATCAGAGGAAGAAAAAATGAGTTGCTGTGTGAAATACACAGAGTATTGAGCTCAGAAAACTGTGTGCGTGGTCTGCACGTCGCTCCCCAGACTGTGTGTTTAGTTTGTGACTCAGCAAGCCCGTGCTTGCTGGTGAAGGAACACTCTACCCCAGATACCTCACATAACTGTGTGTGTCTCTGTGTGGAGATAAGACCAGGTGTTGACGTATTGTAACACACACACACACACTGTGGTCATTCCTTTATATATAAAAGTCAGTGGTTTGACTCATGGGGGACTGACTTTGGGACCATTTTTGGTCCAGTGTGGAGCCTGCGGATGGGACACTACAGTATGAGTTTGATGGGCAAATGAGCTGATGCAGTCCGGTGGATTATTAAAGATTACAGTTGAGCCTTTTGTCCCGGGACACAAGATGAAGAGGAGGAAGGAGAGAACAGGAGCCCCACACCTCCACCTCCAGTAAGAGTGTGTCTGAGTGTGTGTGTGTGTGTGTGTGTGAGAGAGACCCCAGGTCAGATTCATATCAAGGGAACCAGTTATGTTTCTTACTTAATTCTCTTTTACCTTTTCATTTGTAGCTACTGTACAGTGTGTTTACATCCAATTATTTATGCATATTGAAAAGAAACATTCTGGGAAAAAATCCACAATATCTTTAAACAAGACTGAAAATCTACATCCATGGTAGCAGCTCTGTGAGTGTTTTGAGCTAAATGCTAACATCAGCATGCTGACATGTTTACAAGGACATTGCTAACATGCTGATGTTTAGCAGGTATAATGTTCATCTTAATTTAGACTGTGAGCCTGCTAACCTTTGTTAATTATAGCACTAAACACAAAGTACAGCTGAGGCTGATATTTGGTCATAAAATATTGGAGAAACTGAATTTTGACCTGATGGTGATGCTAGAGAAATTAAAAACAATTCCTTCTGTGGGAGACATTAAAGCTGCAGAATTGGAGCAAATATAATTAAAAAAGGTTATTTTTATAAAACAGTCACTATATCCTGACAGTAGTGCATGAGACAGGTAATCAGAAAAACCTCATGTGCCTCTGTGTCCTCCTGTGCTCCTAATGGCATTTGCAAGATTTCACAGACCGGAGGAAAACAACCAATCAGAGCTGAGCTGGAGCCTTGCCATCTCTGAGCAGCTGTCAATCATTCACAAACATCGATCAAACGGTCAAACTAGGCAGCGCTGATCAAAAATGAATCAATATTCTGTAACTGTAATGACTATTTCTCGCCTTAAATGTTTTCAGAAACATCTTGTAGTGTGCTGTTTAGCTATAAAATGAGAAAGTTTGTGACCCGGCTGGTGGGCGGGGCTTGGTATTTCCTGAACTGATCTCAACAATGCTGCCGGATCACAAACTCTCCTCATTTTACAGTAACATAATATTGATTCATATTTGATCAGCGCTGCCTAGTTTGTCCATTTGATCAGAGTTCACGAGTAATTGACAGCTGTCTCCGTTGAATGAACAGCCAATAGGAACGCTCTCTCTCTGAAATGACCTCTGATTGGCCAAAGTCTCCCGTCATGGGCTAGGTTTTTTAAATCCTGAAAACAGAGCCATGAGGAGGTGCAGAAGTCTAGTTTTCTCTCAGAACACTTGAATTACAATATGATGAAAGGTTATTATATACTTTTCGCCCAGTGATGCCAAAAACATTCTGCCTACTGCAGGTTTAACTAATGTAACTAATTAAAGCTAGGGTCGGTAATGTTGTGAAACTAGCAAGAGTACGCTTGATGTTTAAAATTATTCAACTGAAAAAACAGAGCCCAGCGTTGCTAATGGTACGTGTCCACAGGCTCCGTGCTTTCCACGCTCCCCATTTATTGTCTATGTAAGCAGCCGCGCAATGCATTCTGGTAGTGTGGCGTCGCGATTCGAGATACTAGGCGTCACGACGCCCGCTCCTCATTTGCATAAAGTTGAGGGCTCGTCAACTTTATGCAAATCACGGGCGACCGACGCGACTCCCCGCGTCTCGAAACTCACGAGGATCTTTTAAAATAAACGTTGTTGATCCAAAATAAAGACAGATTCATCAACTGCATGGATTATTTCTCGCCTCAAATGTTTTCAGAAACACATTTCAGTGAACTATTTACGTGAAATAAGAGAAGAAAGTTTCCAAACGAGCCTCCATACTGGTTCCGGTTTGAAAGCTGGGAGCAGCAGCCAACGATGAGAAAGCTTTCGTCCAATCAGGAGCCGAGTGCCTTGTTTCTAGGGACAGCACACCAAGCGTCCAATGTTGGGAAGCGTCGCGTCCCCTTGCGATAAAAAACGCCCCTGTGGACACGTACCATAACTCTTTTCCAATGAAAGTAGTTAGTAGCACTAGCTCTAAAAGTCGCTAAATCTAGTGAGAAAATGACAGTCATTCCCTTCAGGCCTCCCTCCAAAGCCACTCCCCCAAAAGTATCATTATAAAAGTAAACAACGAACATGGCTATTGTTAGTACTCACAGCTGTCAAGTTACAGATACCATATTTTTTTTCTTTTTTTGTCAGAGCATTTGATTTATTGATTGCTGTCACAGTGTAATGAGAATTTCAACAAATATAACAAACATGTTTTTGAAGAAGATTACCAACCCTAGCTTTAACTAACATAAGTAAGTAAAAAATCAAGTATGAAATGCCTATAATCGACTTGTTTTAAACGTGCTGCCACCCCTTAATGTTTAAATCTTCCTCAGAATATTGACAAAGCTGATTGAAATACACTGATTTGCCTTTTCTTTCAATGACTTTTTGGACATTTTTTCTCAGAAATTGGGAAACATTTGGATGTAAACATACTGTTTGTCTGCATTCTCTTCTGTCAGGATGTATATGTTTCTGTTATTAACTGTGAAGTTAAATGTCTACAGAGTATAAAACCTGATGAATATAACAAAAGTAAACTTGACAGATTTGTGTGGAAAGAGTGAGAGAAAGATGAAGCCAGCCCCAAAATAAAAGCTTGACAGGCCTATATTGTTTCTGTAGCTACGTCACCATCACTAGATACAGTATATGGGTGTGAACAGAGGGGCAAGTTTGGCTTACATAACATGCATACATTCATAATACAGTACATGCATAGTGTACATACATACTGAGTCGGTGGGACGGAAAACCATGAGGAGACAGAAACATGAGAAGGTATCAGAGTGAGATCCCAGCAGGGAAGGAAGTCAGTCATCAGCTCAACAGGCTCCAGTTACCACGGTGGCTCTCTCTTCAGACACGTGTGTACACATGTTAGTATTCACCCTAGCTTTGAGGGTAATTATAATTCTAACCAAATTACAAAATACTAAAATCAAAGTATATTGTATAGTATATAGTTAAATGAACTAATTCTCTAGAGAAGGTGCATTGCACAAGACATTTAGTCCTGTAACTTCAGCTCCATTCAGAGTACATATAATTTCCCGTCCTTTGCCAGGTATTAATTATAGCCCAGAAAACCTTTTTAGTTGGTCCGCCAATAATTAAATCACTATGGTCACTTAAGGTCACTTCCAAACATTAACGTTATATTTTAAAATGGATCTCAGAGTATTTACTAGGTCTGTCAAAGTTAACGCGATAATAAAGCATTAACGCAAATTCATTTAAACGACACCAATTTCTTTAACGAATTAACGCAACTCGTGATTTTTGTCGCAGGCTCAGTTTTAATGCTAAACTAAATCCTAAGGAATCCATTGGCATTAACCAAGCTTGTCGCAAAGGAGAGTAAATAATGCTCCAAACCTACGCTAAATTTTGGCGAGGAAAAACTGGCATGGCCATTTTCAAAGGGGTCTCCCCTTTACAGACATGCCCACTTTATGATAATCACATGCAATTTGAGGCAAGTCATAGTCAAGTCAGCACACTGACACAATGACAGCTGTTGTTGCCTGTTTGGCTGCAGTTTGCCATGTTATGATTTGAGCATGTGATAAATGCAGTACCTGTGAGGGTTTCTGGACTATATTTGTTATTGTTTTGTGTTGTTAATTGATTTCCAATAATAAATATGTACATATATTTGCATACTCCCATGTTGATAAGAGTATTAAATATTTGACAGATCTCCCTTTAAGGTACATTTTGAACAGATAACTAATGTGTGATTAATTTGCAATTAATTGCGATTAAATATTTAAATCAGTTGATTGTTTTAATTAATTTGAAGGATAAGAACCAACCGACCTCTGCCAAGGCCGTTTCATAAGTGAAAAACAAAAACAAAGCGTGTTTCCACCCCGTGATTCGGTTCAACTCCAAAATGTAATGAGTTCTTACATAGCCCATGCTACACCCTTCCACCAAGTTTCATAAAAATTGGGCGAGTAGTTTTTCCGTGATCCTGCTGGCAAACAAACAAACCGAACCGGAAACATAACCTCCTTATTGGAGGTAACAAGTTACCCTCTATGCAGTCTCTGGCTGCATTTACATGACTGATGTGGTCTGGCCCCGGGTTCTGGATTCTGATCTCCTTTGATAATTAATCCTGTTCATATAGTCTTTATATGACCTCATCTCTGAAAAAACTCTTCCCAAACTTGACCTTTTAACCTGGTCAAACTGCTCTCCACCACCAATATGTGTGACAGCAGCGCTGTGTGTCCACTCGTGTGCCAGATGGCTCAAATTATTATTCAATCTAGCATTTCATTATGAAATTGTCTTTAATTTTGTTCCCGCGATGGCCAAGCTGAAACTGTGGCAGTGCACCACAGATGGCCCTACATTATGTAGGGGGGACACTGTGTAGCCCTTGACTTCACAGCAGGTGGTCTCACCCATTCTGTCCCACCCAGCAGCGGGGAAACGACATGCAGACCACCACCATAAGGTCCTCGTGCCCTGCAGATTTGTGCCAACTGCCATCTGAACTCTTCAGAGCCAGGGGAGATGTTTATAGAGCGTTTAAATTTAAAAGTAGATCTAAAATATTTATTCTATATTCACATCAGTTTGGACTTCTTAAAATGGTATATATGCTTCTTCCTATGACAGGTAAAGCAAGTCTGAGTTTTAATATGACTGAGTGCTTGCATGCATCTCATGGAGTCCTGACTGAGCCCTGTGAAGTCGATCCAGAACTTTCTGTCAAGCCGTTTCAAACTGTGATAAGTTAGTGCGCGAGGCTTCCTGTCTGCTGTGAGGGGACATCTGCAGGCAGGCAGAGACACGGATCAGTGGGTAGAGCCTGGCACTGCTGTACACTCTAACAGTATGAACTCAATACTGTCAGCCACTGCCTAGTAAAGCTTCTACCAAAAATTCTAAATCATGTCTACACTGCAGACACGACTGAAATGTCTGAAATCAGCCACGCCAAGAGCTGAACTTCTTAGTTAGTTGACCAACCAATGTCTCGATGGGACTAAATCACAGCACTTTTTTTGCACCAAGTTTCGTGAGTATACCAATGGTGTCAAAAATGCATTTGAAGGCTAAAAGTGATTAGGGGGGTGCTATAGAGCCGGCAGTCCTAATCAAGCCCAATTATGAAATCAAATTGAAATAATTACTAGTTGGGTATGTTTACAAAGTTTCATGAGTTTTTATGCATCCTAAAGTCTTCAGACGTGTTTGTAAAATGAAAATGAATGCACAAAATACCAAATGGCTGACTTGCTGTCCAAATATGAAGAATTGCTGACCTTACTCTATTTATATATACCATTCTAAACCCACTGGCTTTGATGTTTTTAAAGTGAGCATATGTATCAAATTAAAGGAATGAAAACAATGAAACAAATGAAACTGAACTGAAACCATAGACTGTATATAAGAAGTGGATGTAGTCACCGTGATGTCACACATTGGTTTGTGGACTGCCGTTTTGAAACCTCGAGTTTGGCATATTGGCCGTTGCCATCTTGGTTTTTTGCAACCAGAAGGGACACGAGAGGGTGAAGCTAAGAACAAACGAACGCTGAATAAGACAGTTTTAGGCAAGCAAAAAGATTATAATTAACTTTCATGAGCTGAAAACACACTGTGAACGTGTTTAAAGTTGTAGGACGAAAACACGGACAGCTCCCAGACCGGACAACGCCGTGGTAGCGACCTGTCAATCACAAGTTAGCCCCGTCCAAAAGCATACCCTGCTTTATGGTCTTTTTGACTCTAAATGGGACCATAATTTACTAAATGAACATCATGCTGTATTTAAGAAGACTTGAAACTAGTGATTGAGACCATAAACTCATGTTTACAATGTTTACTGAGGTAATAAATCAAATGAGAAGTAGGGGCATTTTCTCATAGACTTCTATACAATCAGACTTTTTTGCAACCAGAGAAGTCGCCCCCCGCTGGCTATTAGAAAGAATGCAAGTTCAAGGCACTTCCGCATTGGCTTCACTTCTCAGACCCGGAGGTTGCCCACTGACTGAAACTGAACACTTTGCCTTTAAAGCCTTAGTTGGTCTGGTGTAGTTGACATAATTGAGACGGTTTTGCTGTTCAGCAAAAGTTACATAGGCTCACTTTAAGACATTACTTTGCTCTCTGATAACTTGTATTTTAGACTGAACCATCCAAATTATTTATAGTAGTCCAAACTATTGAAATTACAGTTAAAAAAAGGAAAGTTGTAGTCCTAAAATTGTGCACCATATAACAGGTTAAGGTGCAGCAGGACAGATGGAGGAAAAAAGTTCAAGAACAGATGTTAAAGAACAGATGGATGTTTCCCGTCAGAGTCCTTAACAGCTTTTTAAATACAGTCACGCATTGATGTCTCGTCACTACACACACACACATAGTCAGTCCTCATCACACATCCCTCTATCCTCACCCTACTCTCTTCCTCACCCCTCTTCATCCTTTCTTCCACTCCTCCCCTCCCTCCTCTGTTGGCAGAATCTGGTCGCCGGCTCAGCTGCGTTGCCACGGCAACAGCAGCCTCCTCCAGCACCTGCTGTCCCCCACTTCCTTTCATCCCTCCGTCGTTCAGCCCCCCGTCGTCACCCTCTCCCCCTTGTCGTCGTCCTCCTCCTCTCCCTCCCTCTGTTGCTCTGACGGCCCTCTGTCAGCCCCTGTTCACCAGCTGGGAAACCCCTTCCTCTGGAGGTAAGAGGCGTGCTGTGTCACCTCATAACACACCTGTTTGTTAGGAAGTGTGTGGGTTGTCTTCTGTTTGCCACCATTACCGACTTTCCTGACCTTCTGTTTTTGTCAGCCAACGATTGCGTTCAGCAGAAGACTGCACAGCTGAAAGGGCACCCAGCACTAATGAGCTGATGACACCAGAAAACATCCACTTATTAGAGCCCTTATCTGGCTGCTTTTATCTGGAAATGCTGTTTGTTTTGCAACTTATTTTTGTTTTGGCCATAACTCACATCAAAAAAGTCCCTTTTACACAGTCCATCTGGAGAATTGTGAAGATTGTTGAAAGTACACTGATAATTAATTAAAAAAACAAAACAATCTAGTTTGAGATTTTCAACAGTAAGCATGTTGTAATTAAGAGATGCAAAGTAGACGGGTAAAAGAGATACTCAAGTGATGCCGCTGAGTGTTTTACTGTTATGTATTTCTGCTTTACTATGCAACGACATTGAAACAAATAGCAGATTGTTTTCTCTTGTTCACTCATTAGCTCTCTGAATTGCCGGATATTAAATGTTTCTCATTAAAGCTAGGTTAGGAAGTCAAACCAGATAACTTTTTTTTAATCGTGCAACAGTGTTTTCCAACTTCTTGCGACCCCACAAAGGGGAGACTAGAAAGGTGCATTCAGTAGAATTTATTTAGGCTTCAAGTCTATTTTTTCAACAATACACGTGTAAACGCGATGTGCTCAGCGATGCACTCAGCTGTGTGTGTAGTTTTGTTAGCGGCGGTGGCGATGCACCTATCTGTGTGTGTAGTTTTGATAGCTGGTAGCGGCGGTGGCGACACACCCAACTGTGTGTAGTTTTGTTAGCTGTTAGTGGTTGCGATGCACTCAACTGTGTGTGTACTGGTTTTTCCGTTAGCTGTTAGCCAACCACACTGTCCAAAACAATAAAAGTGAGCACACTGTTTTCCCCTACTGTTTCTTTGACCGCAGAGCAGCGGCTGAGCGACAGCGATGCATCGGCTGTGTGATCACTTGTGGCCCCCTACCGTCTGGGGGCCGGTCAAGAGTAGTTAGTGAGGAGTCAGCAGTCAATCAATGGCAGTATCAAACAGGCAATAAAAGGTGTTTTGAGAAGGTGTGAGTCAATGCAACAATGAGAGGTCCTTGAACATGCAGCCATAAATGAGCACCCAAAATATTATGCAGTTTGCTGCAGCAGTATGCGAGATTAGCCGTGGACAGACACAGAGATGCACACACATGACCGTCTCATTATCTCCTTGTGGAATAAGAAAAACGGTGTGCTTTTTTTCCCTTTCTTTTCTCTTGTATTTGCTTTTGTATAGTTCCTGGGCCATCAGAAAATGATACTTTTTTTGGGGTCAAGGAACTTTGTCAATATGGGTGGGCGATATGGATGCAATATACAAAAGTATATGTCTTATGTTTTGATATCAATATGGATATATAGTGACGTTTCTAGAAAACAATAACCAAAAACACATACTGTATATATAATTCATTCATATGAAAATGTACTTATTGTTATCAAAATTGCCCACAATAGTCTATTAAGCTCTAATACACCCATATATATTAAAGGGACCACAGTATAAACAATATGGCAAAATATCTGATATATATCGTCATAACACCCAATCTCATGTCAGAACCCCGCTTCCTCCAGTTTAAATAAAGTTCCTGAGTTCCTAAAAAAAGTTCATGGGTTCCTGAAACAGTGCCAGCTGTGGAAAAAGGGCATTTATGTAAACATAAGGAAACACCAGCCAGCTGTATTCATATAGGAGGGTTATCGGCAGGTAAATATCACTCATGTAATTCACTGGTGGAGTCAAACATCTGCCGATACACTGATAACCTGTCAATGCTCTGCTGTATATTGAGGTCAATAAGAGCTCCACTCAGAAACAGAGGGGTGAGAAGAAGAAAAGAGCATCAGGGAGGGAGGGAGGGGGCTCTGCTGAGCGGAGAGAGAGAGAGAGGATCAGAGGAAAGAAAGAGAGAGAGAGAGAGAGAGGGAGGGAGGAGAGGGTAGACACACCAGCAGCTCTCACACACACTCTCGCTCTCGCCGGTGTGACAGGTGGAAGCCAGCGTCTGTTTGCTAACCACGTCCTTTGCCTCGGAGTGTCAGAGCGATGGTCGTGTGTTAGCGTTAGTATGTCTGACTCCTTCTGGACGGTGCTCTCCAATTTCTCACTGCCCGAGAGAAGCATGCTGCGGCGCTCCAAGAGGTATTTTAACTCCATCCTTTTTTTTTTCTCTCTCTCTTAGTTGAGATGTTTTTCACCTCTGGTAGCCTGCGTCTTTTTCTCCCCTCCACTCCTCGTTTCATTTTTTTGCGCCTCGATGAGTTTTTTCTATCTCTTTCTTTTTTAATTTGTCCATCCTCGCCATCCTCTCCTCTCTCTTCCTCCTCCTCCTCCTCCTCTTTGCAGGTCTTAGATGCTCAGCAGGAGTTGCTCCAACATGAAGGTCAGCTAACTAAATTAGTCATCTAACGGATAAACAGGACGCTCTGTCTGTGTACGTGAGTGTGTTTGAATGGGAATCACATGTAACACTGCTGGTACGTACTGTATACCACTGCAGTGTGTGTGTTCTTTTTTTATTAAATGTTCTCTCTCCGCGAACGATTTACGTGTTTGTGATGCAAGTCCAGGTTGCAAGGCGTGATTTGAGTTTGTGCATGTCGTCATTTTCTTCTTCATTTTTCCGTCGTTTCCCTCAGCTGACCTCTCCTCCTCTTCCTCTCCCTCTCTTTCTGTCAGTCAGAGCCAGAAGTGGCGTCCCCCAGCAGGAAAGAGAAGCAGAGACAGAGCTGTATACTTATCACTTTGAAGCAGCAATTTTCTTCCTCCTCCCTGTAATAACACGGACAGATTTCTTCTCCTCTGCTCCTCGTCACCGCCTCCCGTTGTGTGTATTTGTCTCGGCAGTGTTTTTAAAAGAGAAAAGGGGTTGTGAAGTGACTCCTGCATAGCAACAGTTTTGGGATTGGAGTGGATTGAGCCGACAGCTATGCTGTAATCAGGGCAAAATTGATTCATTGCTTGCACAGAAAAAGGGTGAACTGAAAGGATGGGAGGGATTGGCATCCTCTTTTTTTTAACACCAGTTATCATATTCAGTTCAGAAGTATAGTAATTATTGATTTCTCTTGCTGTTTTCTGACCTTGTCTTAAGATACGTCAAACATACAGGTTTTTCCAAAGATTTATTTTTTGGTTTCTCCACCCGCCAGGCTCATTTTCACGGCCTTTCTAATGCAATACGTTTTCATATTTGCATCTTACAGTAATTCCATTATGAATATTCAATGTCCGGTTAGATTTTTAGATAGCATACGGTCAAAGGCAAGGTCATTGTGTCTGCACCTCAAACAGTTAGGAGTGTGCTTCTCCTGTCATTTTGGGATTTTAAGCCCGTCAACGTAATGTGCTTCCTGATATGTCTTAAGGCTGGCCCACACTAAAACATTTTTTCAAATATTCAACAGATGTGGAAAATGTGAGGGACCCCACACAAAACAACATGTTATGATACATTTAATAGTTTTGTTCCTGTAGTGTGTGGAGAGCAATGATTTGGCCAAAACAGCACACCACAAACTAACAGATTCCATTCATGAAACCCGGGCCGCTGCGGTAAGGACTTCGTACATGGGGCGCCCCGCTCCACCACGGGAGCTATAATAATCTTAGTTCTGTGGTAAAGTACAATGTCAAAAAGTCAGATTCTGGTCTTAACTCTGTTTTGAACCAAAGTATGAACGTGTTTTGTCCTCCAAAAATCTTTTTTTCCCCTCATTTAACAAAATAAGCCAATGTTCTTGAGGATAAAATGTTACCTGAACACAAGAAAAGAAATAAGCAGAAATAAAAAGTAGTCTAAAATAGGTTAAATGTTCAATTTAAATCAGAAAGATTGAGATAGCAAATTTAACCAGATGACTGAGACAGCTTTCAGTACTTAATGTTTTTGGTAAACAGTGCTATTCGGTTTGTACCAATAAAGTATTGAGGTTCAAAGGTCTATAGTCGTCCTATTAGCAACAGGTGGTCATTGACTTACTTAGAAAACAATGTTAATTTGCAAGAATATAAACAATGAGCGGTTGCATCTCTCTTAGTGTTTGTTTTTCCTTAAGGGCACTAACCCCGAAGCTACTGGCACTAACTCACAGCGGAGCAGGAGACACGAGTGAATATAAAGAGGAAACACACACACCGTCACACACTCTGCTGTGTGCCGTCACATTGATTTCCTGTGGTGGCTGTAACCCCTCAGACCAACATTATTGAGTGGACTCTGGGAAATGAGTCTAGCTGTAGATCTTATCCACATACACTCGCCTGATGTCTGATGCGTGTGTGTGTGTGTGTTCTGTGTGTGTCAGGTGGTTTAGTTTAACACCCACACAGCTGTTTGCTCATCTCTAGTTTCCACTATCTCTCCTGTCACATCACCGTATGTCTGCTTCTATGACTGTGTGTCTTATGAGTTTTACAATAACAGAGTTATTACATTGTGAGTTTATATGCAGTAGCTCATATCGCAGGTAAAACGGGAGCAAACACACATGTGCAAACACTTTAAACATACCTGCCAGCTGAGCTCTTCTCCTCTACTCTGGTTTCTGTCATTTACTGATGTGAACCTGTCTTGTTGTGTCTCTGCAGTGCTGCATGAAAATCCTACAAACATGTAGATTATCATATACAATTCTTCACACATGTAAAAATAAAACCTCAATACCTTATTTTGTTCATTTTGAATTACAATTTACTTTGAGTTATCCATTAGGACAACAACATTTTGTAAATGATTAATTGATTAGCTGTCAACTATTGAATTAATCGCTCACTATTTTAATAATCGATTGATCGGTTAGACTAATTTTTAAGAAAAAAAAAGTAAAAATTATTTGATTCCAGTTTTTAAAAAATGAATAATTTCTTGTTCCTTTACTCCTCTATGACAGTAAACTGAATATCTCTAAGTTGTAGATAAAACAAGACATTTGAGGACGTCATCTTGGGCTTTTGGAAACACCGATCGACATTTTTCACCATTTTTCTGACATTTTATAGACCAAACAACTAAATGATTATGCAAGAAAAATGATCGACAATAAACAATGATATATTATATATAATAATAATAATGAATTTATATAGCACACTATAAAATACAGCAGAATCTCAAGGTGCGTAACAAAAAGGGTAAGAGAATCGAAATACAAATTTGAAACTGAACAATTTACTCAAAAGCACCATGTGATTAAAAGGGTTCAAATAAGATAAATATAGATAATATTTCGAGCCCCAAGTTTAAAGGTCAATAAAATTAGAGACAGAATATTAAAAGGATAAAGAGTATATGTACCAGGACCCCTAGGGGAAGGCAGAGAGGAACCAGTGAGTTTTAAGATTAGATTTATATGTGTATATATATGTATGTATGTATATATATATGTATATATATGTATATGATTATCATAAAGTGGGCATGTCTGTAAAGGGGAGATTCGTGGGTACCCAGAGAACCTTGCCAAAATTTAGCCAGTATTACATGGTACCAATGGATTCTTTAGGTTTTCTAGTTTCATATGATACTAGTATCTTCACTCTAGCTTTAAAACTGAGCCCGCTAAAACCTCCGAAAGACCGACTAGCGTTAATGCGTTAAAGAAATTAGTGGCGTTAAAACAAATTTGCGTTAATTATCGCATTAACTTTGACAGCCCTAATATTATCATATTATTATATTAACGAGATCAATGAAGATCAATCTCATGTCTGTGGATTAAGTACGAAGCTGCAGTCAGTACATGGTTAAATTAGCTTAGCATAAAGACTAGAAGAAGGGGGAAACAGCTAGCCAAACCCTGTTCAAAATGAAACCTCTAAAGCTTACTGATGACATTGCACGCTGATCACATGTTGTATTTTGTTTGCTTACTGACAATCTGTGGTTTTAGAAGGAGTGTCTAAGCTATTTCCTGATGAACAACCGTGTAATAATCTGTGCAGCATCTCCGGCTACATCTTATCAGACAAAGTCACGTGGCAACCTCGTGCAGTCACTGCACCGACTGCAAGAAATAGTCCAGCATGCAACTCCTTCTAAAGCCACAAATTGACGTTTTCACATTCCTGTTTGTGCACGGATTAAACGAGTGAGATACAGCATGCTAATCAGTGAGCTTTAGAGGTGTTAGTGGGTGTATTTTGAACTTTGGACAGAGCCAGGGTAGACACGAGTTTGATATCGATCTTCTCATCTCATCTCGGAGAGAAAGCAAATAAGCATGTTTCCCATGATGTTGAGCTATTCCATTAAATTGCTGACAGCTCAGTGGGAGTGCTTTGTGCCCCTGCAGTTAGGGGGAAACATAAGGACTTCTTAGATTCTCATCCTCGCTTGGGTAAAAACCGTGACCAGTTTTAGCAGAAGTTTGGGTCCTAAAAGCCGCTTCACCCAGAGAAAGTAATGAAACTGTGCTGCAGCACTCAGTCACTGTGCTGTTACCTGACAGGCTGCTGCTGCCTTGATGGTGACGAGAGACATGCGAAAGCCCACTTTACACACACACACACACACACACACACACACACACACACACACTCGCACGGAAATGTTGCCTTCAGTCAGTTCTGCATAATGGAAACATGTTTCTCAGCAGGGATCCAAAATGCCTGCAGGAGAATCAAGAACTAGTTTCTCAGAGAGTGATTAACACATTTGTGTTTAAAACTCAGAAACAAGTATACATCGAGTTAATGTTTGTGGCGTGTCAACCTATAGCTGGTCAGTGAAGTCATCTTGTTTCCTCTCTGCATCATCCACCAGACAAAACGTCATTCAGGTACAACGGCGTATTAGGGACATTATAGGTTAAAAAAAAATATATAATAATTATGGAGCTGGGGATGGGGGTAATATTCCACGAATTTCCATGATTAAAGTTGTAAATTTACAAAAAAATAACTCAGATATTTCCTGAGATTAAAGTGGCAAATTTATTTATGACAAATTTGCGACATTATAAAGTCATAAATGTACAAGAAAACAAATAGTGGAGTGCAAAACCATGGGAATAGAAAATTGTGGATTTTTTTTTTTTTGTTAAGGAACCACATTGCTTCACTTTGCAAGGTTGGATCAACCTCATCACACTACATGTGCCGCCACTAAACACTGTGGTAACGTGAGCCACTGAGTGAAAAAATATATTATATTGTAGCAGACTCTCCATCCATCCATTCTCATTGGTTTATCCGGGTCCAGACGTCCTTCTCCCCAGCAGACTCGGATGACATAATTCACCAGAATCTGTGGTTCAACCTGACACAGTGACACTTGGGCAATACTTTAGGAGCAACGGAATTCAGACCATGGCTGGCATTACCACGGTTTTGCACTCCACTATTTTTCCAAGTTTATTTCTCATAGATTTATGACTTTTTCTCATAAAGTTGCCACTTTAATGTCTGAGAATATCAGATTTCCTTTTCACATAAATTTACGACTTTATTTTCAGAAATTTTGAGGCCCTGTGTGGCTTTTAGTGCATGTTAGTGTATGTGAGCATGCCCCACTGACTACCTCATGGTCGCCGCTCTGCACTGCTCTCATACGGCAGTTACTGCTGATAACGGCGTCCCAACTAACGGTGCCGTTGCGGAAGCGTAGCACCCATCCTTCGGATAACACTGTTAGCTCCATCAGCAGCGTTGGCACTGTTAGCACCATTAGCTGTGGCCCGCCGGCTCAGCCGTCGCCATGTTGAGAGCCGTGCGGAGGGAATAGAAATGTTCCCGATCTCGCATTTAGCACCTTTAAGGTGTCGAAAAACTTGGAGAGTTCTTTTTAGCTCACTCAAACCTCAAACTTCTGTCCCCTTTTTTGACCATTATCTCTCCCTGTCTCCTGCTCGTCTTCATCACAGACACTCACTCTACATTTGACAGGCGCATTTGAAGCCTTTGACCGTCTCAGATGTAAATCCAAACTCATGAGGCAGCCACTGAGCTTTGTGCACTGGCGGGTGAACAGCAGCAGAGTGAGCGACAGTCGCTGCAAATTAACCTCCTCAAACTGAGCGGTGCTTTAGTCTCAGTGGGACTTGCAGTGTCGTCTTTATGTCCTCCCCTGTTAAGGCTTGTTCTTTTGTGTCTTCCTTTTGTCATTTCTTTCTTTCTCATCAGTCCCTTATTGTCCTCTCTCTGTACAGTATTTCCTGTTGCTCTGCTTACAGTGGAGCAGATATCCATCAATCCAACCTGACCTTTTCACTAATGTCACCGTCAGCTCAAAATCTCAAGATGATGGCTGATGGCCAGATTTCTGTGACATTTGAGTCATGTTTTTTTTATTTTTTTTATTTACAGGTCCCATAGTTTCCTAAATTGTTTTAATTTATTGTAAATTCATAGTTGATATTTCCTGCAAAACTCCTGTTTAATTTGGTATCTACAGTAGGGAAATAGAAGCAGTGTTCAATTAGTGCACTTCCAGTTAATTAATTCCAGTTCATTACGAGTGTAAACTAGAGAATCTTTTAGTAATTGCACAGCAGCTCCAAACATGCAACAATGTAAAATGTGTCTGCAGGGGAGCATAAAGTTCAACATATGCGGAAAGTAAAATGCCCCATTAAGATTTTAGCTGTTTTTTCGAGGAATGTCGAAAGAACAGCTAAAATCAACACAAGTAACAAAACTTTAAGAGTTCAGACAAAGTGCAGATTACTATCACACTGCTCAGGGAAATTGGGAAAGAGGTAAATACCACTAGTGTGTGTGTTTTGTGTGTGTGTGTGTGTGTGTGTGTGTAAGATAAAGAAAGTCCCTGAACACGCATCACTGAATATCCAACATGGCAGCTCATCCCTCATACAGTTGCGTGTGTGTGTGTGTGTGTGTGTGTGTGTGTGTGTGTGTGTGTGTGTGTGTGTGTGTAGACCACATGCTATGCTCAAACTGCTGATGCTGTACATCTCAACAGATGGCAGGACACACACACACACACACACACACACACACACACACACACACACACAGCATGCCATATCTACATCACATGCAGTAATTATGTGTCAGTTGGGTATGTGAATTAGACACAAGGCTGCCATAGCAACACGTTCTCATCCCAACTCGTCACATACTTTGCCAGACCCCTCGGCATCACTTTATGGTCGCAGTAAACACGTGTTTATTGTATTGAATTAAACTAGGGCTGTCATATGATTGTTCAGTTAATCATGATTAATTGAAAATTAATCGCACATTTTTTATCCATTCAAAATGTACCGTAAAGGGAGATTTGTCAAGTATTTAATACTCTTATCAACATGGGAGTGGGCAAATATGCTTTATTTATGCAAATGTATGTATATATTTATTATAGGTAATCAATTAACAACAAAAACAATGACACATATTGTCCAGAAACTCTCACAGGTACTGCATTTAGCATTATCGCGTTAACTTTGACCGCCTTACATAATACATTTGCTTGCCCCTAATCCTCACCTTTACCTAAACCTTGTTCTAATGCCAAAAATATCCTTAAACTTAAAGCCTGAAAGTCAAACTGGTCCCCACAAATATAGGAATAGAAGAGCACACAAACAGCAAAGATGAAGAGCTCCGAAAACAGAGACGTCACGCTGATCATTTGACTGTAGCAAAGATTTCAGCCCTAATCGCTCCGTGTGTCTTGTGATCATCCCGGCAGGTTCGGCCTGTCAGAAACACTACACCACACAACTACATAATTACAGCCAGCAGATGTGATGGGCCAATTAACACCACACACACACACATGCTGTTAGTGTGCCGACACCTGCCGGCACGGCAAAAGCCTGTCAGAAGAGTGTGTCCGTTTCTTCACTTACGATATTTTCCTTAGAAAATTAAAAACTGAAGGGATGACTTAAACCCGTTTCCCATTTTAGAAAATGGGTTCGAAATCTATTAATTTAGGTTAACAAATAGATGTAGAAACTAAAAATACTTCAGAGCTACCTTTGATCGTCCAACATGGTCTCAACAAAGAGTTACGTTATCCACAGCACGCCACTCTCCTCTCCTCTTCCTCTCCTGTCATCCTCTGGCGTCTGCTCTCTGAGAGGCTAGACCAGTGGTTCTCAAACTTTGTTCGACGTTTCTAAATGTCTTCTTAAATTGTTAGGTCGCATATAATCAGCAGTTTTCAGACATGATTTGGGGTTGTAATGGTTATATAAATGTAATTCATGGTGCTGTTAGATTGCTGCTAGACCGCCCTTTTAATACAGGTGCATGCGGGAGGGTTAACAGTTTTTGACAGCAGTGAAAATGTTGTTTTTGAAAGGCTCAACGCCAATAAATATGGACTGAAGCAGACTATTTTGTTAGATAAAAACATGTTGTGAGTTTTGGAAATGATTACATCTATTTTTTTTTCCAATACATTTTGACTTTTGGACTGACACAATCACAGAGACAGATGGAGCGCTGCGTTGCTCGCTGTGTGTGTTTGAGAGAGGGGGGGAGAAGGTGGAAGGTAATGTTTCAGTAAGTTGTTATTAAGTAAGGGATAATGTACAGCAAGCCGGTCATTGTTCAAGGCGAAGCAAGACCAGGGTTTATATCACAACATTAACCCGCTAGCTGTACATTAGCCTGCTTATTACACGGCTGCCAATTTGCCACAAAAACGTACATCCGACATCACAACTGCGCCCATAGTAACGATCTGTTATGTAATAGCAACGGTCTGCTATAAAGAAGTAGCAGACCGTAGAACGCAGTGATTGACCAATCAGAATCGAGTATTCAACAAAGCCATGTAATAATAATAATCATTTGAATGTCAACATTATGAATGAAGCTTCCGCCGTGAAATAGATTCCAACGTGAAAACATTAATTCTGCATCTCATTTTCCCCCCCGAGTCACGCGCGCCCCACCTGTCATGCCTCTGCCACACACTTTAAGAAGCACTGGGCTATAGACAGGGTTGGAAATTAGCACCAGCCAAATGCTGGTAAAATATGCAAGTGACTACTAGATTTGCTTCACTCACCAGCAAAAAAAACCAATCTATTCAGTTACTGGTAGAGTTTTTGGAATCCACCAGCCACAGTGGCAGGTGGGCAAAAAACTGAATTTCCAACACTGGCTAGAGAGAGATCCTGTCCTCTTGAAGCTTGGCAATCAATCACAATGACAAATAACAACCTGTGACTGTGACAATAAGGACAAGGAAATACCTTTATGTTATTGGTTAATACTTTGATATGTGTTCTAAAGAGATTGTCATCAATCTGAATATTCAAGTACATATTTATATTCATAGATTTGATCAATACAAGTGCAATTAAATGTTCTTCTTGTTACAGTAAATTCAGTTTTGTCTGCATTTAAAACAAGTTTCAGATTAAAGGGTGCTCTTTAGAGATTGTTAAAGTGAAGCTGCAGTCGTTCAGTAGCCGGGCTGATGGACTGAGCCGTCAGCACCGTAGAGACTTTCATTAGTGTGGTACAATGTCATCATTATATGTGATGAACAGCACAGGACCCAGAGTAGACCCCTGGGGAACATCTTTTACATCCAAGCTGTGATGGTTTACATTGACAATAACAACAGCATCTGTTAACTGTCATCCTTCTCTCCTGTGTGTTTGTGGACTTGAGAGGTGGCGGATGTAGAATTGTGTTACTTTAAAAAGATATCATCCCAGTGAACCTCGAGGCCTCATCACGGCCTCCTCTTCCATCTGTCATTTCCTCTGAGTCTAACGAGCCTCGCCTCCAGTCATTACGGACTCTGAGTTTCAGAGCGAACAACAAAGTGGGAACGATCCTGTGAGCTCGACCTGTGCTTATGTCGGAGCCGTTAGGTGTGAAGACTGCCGCTTCATTTCCTCCTCTTCCCTTCTGTCTGGGGATGCATGTCACGGCTTTAAAGCAGATTGCTCTTTTCATCTGCCAGCTTCTTTTGCACAGCAGTGTGTGCACACATATACACAACAAACACACAGCCATCTGAGCCCAGAGGGGAGCTGAAGTCTAACCATTTCTCCGCAGGATCAGCCTCATAATGACTGTTCAGCCATTAGCGATGGAGCCTGGGTTGACATTCTCTACTAAAACACCGCAGGGAACGGAAGCTCATATAGCTGACAAAAACAAAGCACTATTTCTAGTCCAAACATATAATGCCTTGTATCATTTAAGCTGAAATGTAATTTTTTGATCATAAAGAACAACAAAACATCAGACAAAACATAAAAACAACAAGCGGGTGCATCGAAAAACCTTAGAGAAATAAAAGATTTGTTCTTGCTCAAAGTTCCCTGAAATAAAACAGCATACAACAGATTTAAAAGATAAGTAGTAGGGCTGTCAAAGTTAACAAAATAATAACGCGTTATCGCAAATTTGTTTTAACGCCACTAATTTCTTTAACGCAGTAACACAATTTTAGACTTTTAGGTTATAGCAGTTTCGTTTTAAAGCTAGAGTGAAGATATTGTCATCATACGAATCTATACAACCTAAGGAACCTAAGCATATTTGCCCACTCCCATGTTGATAAGAGTATTGAATACTCGACAAATCTTCTTTTAAGGTACATTTTCAACAAATAAAAAATATGCGTTTTTTTCGCGATTAACTGTGGACAATCATACGATTAATCGTGATTAAATATTTTAATCAATTGACAGCCCTAATAAAAACATACATAAATACTTATGCACACATTTTACAAAGCATAAAATGATATCATTGCCATGGTAGCAGCTATAAACATTTATGTCCTGCAGTAGAGAGCTGACAGTATTAACTCTGAATATTGTGTTATTAAAATGTCGCTGTTTAAAGAGGACTTTGGAATTGCTGCTGTTGTCTCCACTTCCACAGATCTGTGACAAATTACAGTAATTGTCCAGTCAGGGCTCCCGTACCCAGTGTTCACGTCGTTCTATTAGCCTCATCTCCTCTGTATTATTATTGTTTCTTGGCAAATAGGCTACAGCATATTTAGTTTATAGACAAAACAAAATGTTTAAAATGCTCAAGGTGAACTGAAACAAGTAGTTAACGACCTTTGGCTGAGTGTTGCACAATTGAAGCTGCGATTACGACTATCTGATGTCTTTGTGTGTCATCACTGTCCTCTGGTGTGAAGGACAGACAGTGTGCAGAGCAGCTCTCACCTCCGTGAAACTGTAACAAGTTCAGCAACAGTGCATGTTTTGTAAGCTCCACACAAACATAGGCTGTCTGATCAGAGTGGACCCCCGCTGTCACTGACTCAGAGCTGCAGGGGGTGTTTGGTCATTTTTTGGAAATGGTACAAATGACTGACTTTTACATTCGGGAGAGTGTGTGAGGTGAAAGTGTGTTTTCCTGATGTGTGCCTGACAAGTGACAGTGGCTGTTTACTTTACAGCTCAGTGTGAAGAAACGTCTTGGTAACATTCAGAGAAGCCAGCTGAACATAATCACTGATTGGAAATCTGTGTGTGGTTCACTGCAAAGCTCCTTGAAATTCTAACTGCCACAGTTATGCAGATGATACAGTTGTCTCTGAATTCACTGAACTGAGTTTGTTTGTTTTTTTTCTTTTGTCCTCAGCTGTCGGACGAGCAACAGGAAGAGCCTGATTGTGACATCCAGCACCTCCCCCACCCTGCCACGACCACACTCACCTCTGCATGGACACACAGGTAACACACGCACACACACAGGTATCACAGGAACACCTGGAGGGAATTTCTTAAAATTTGGTACAAACATCCATGTGGACTCAAGGATAAACTGATTCGATTTGGGTGGTTGAATGTCACGGACAAGTTTTTGACTATAACTCGAGAATTTAATGTCTAATAGGATAAAATTATGAAGTGATGACATCTTGGACAAACATGGATGTAAACCATGGATAGAAACTGCGACTTGGCTGGTTGGCGGAGGCGTACAACCACGAGGCGCTAATTCTAAACTAATAGATGTAGCAGCACCGGACTAAACATTGATTCCTCCTCTGGGGACCATGATTATCCACAATGCGTATAGCAATCTGCCCAGCATTTGTTGGGATGTCTCGCTCTGGAACAAAGTGTTGGAGAGACCGACATCACCATCTGTAGGCCCCATTGTTAGCATTGATAAATAACTGACAACAATAAAAGAACTAAGTTAAGTAAGTTGAAGGTGTTGTAGTGTTTCTGCAGCTATGTTCGTTTGTTCCTCGTCTGATGAAAAGCGTGTATAGTAACAGCAGGTGAACTGTGTTACATGGAGTCGTGTTGTTTACCATCACACACCGACAAAGCGCAATTAACAGCTCAGACTGCACACTGAGCACAGCACAGCCAGATATTTGATTGCATGGATTATTGCACAGACCCACATACTGTATGTAGGCTGCTTCCCTAGATTGTCCAGGATATTAAAAATGACTTAATTTGGTCGGATATATTTTGAGTGTCTTGTATTTGACAATGCTTCCAGGAGAATAACCT